>NW_026868132.1:0-71809 GCF_020745735.1 Hemiscyllium ocellatum | reverse complement strand
GAAGAGGATGAACAGACAGCAGCTGTTTCCCTACTCTCAAAGGGTCAAAAACAAAGGAAACATACTTAAAGTGAAAGGCAGGGGATTGAGAGGGATTTCTGGAGTCTGTATTGAACTGAGAGGGTGCACAGACATAGGATATAAAGTTCCTATGTGTGGAAACAGGCCCTTCGGCCCAAAAAGTCCACACTGATCCTCCAAAGAGTAACCCACCCAAACACATTCCTCCTATATTTACCCCTGACTAATGTACCTAACCTACATGTCTCAGAACACTTTGGGCAATTTAGCATGGCCAATTCACTATCCTGCACATCTTTGGATTGTGGGAGGAAATCGGGTACCTACAGGAAACCCACGCGGATATGGGGGGAATGTGCAAAATCCATACAGGCAGTCACCCAAAGCTGGAATCAAACCTGGGTCCCCAGCGCTCTAAGGCAGGCGTGCTAACCACTGAGCGCATTTCTGCCCTAATAACATGTGTCTGGAATGCATTTTTAGGTGGGTGATTGATCAGGTAATCTCACAAACTTTAAAAAAAGCCTTTGGATATGCACTTGGTGATGCAGGCTCGCATTTTCATTCAATTATTCTATGTGGTGGCAGCCACTAACACTCAGATATTTCTGAAGCAATAGCTAATGGCAGTTCCTAGTTTGCTCCATTGACTGTACTCAGGAGTGAGCCTCCAGTGAAGTGCTGGTGTTATCTCCCACTTTCTATTTCAATGTTTCGGTTTCCTTGAGTTGGTAATGTAATTTCCGGTGTCGATGATGTCATTTCCTGCCCTTTTTCTCAGACGATGGTAGATAAAGTAAAATTGATGTGTTTGTTGATGGAGTTCCGGTTGGAATGCCATGTTTCCAGGAATTCTTGTGCTTGTCTCTGTTTGGCCTGTCCTAGGATGGATATGCAGACCAAGTCAAAGTGGCGTACTTCCTCATCAGTAAGTAAGACATTCGGATTGGGATCATACTTTTGTAGCTAGTTGATGTTCATATATCCTGGAGACTAGTTTTCTGCTTGTTTTTCCGTTGTAGTGTTTGTTAAAGTTCTTGCAAGGCTTCTTGTTCCTGGAGCAGAACTGACAAAGATGTGAATTTATTGCGATGCTCAGAAGTATGAAAAAAGTTGCAGAGTAGAAAAAGAATACTCTGTTAGCTGGCATTATAGCATCAAGGAATTCTAATTTCAAGGTTGTCAGTAAAAGAGCTAGAAGTGAAATAAGGAAAAACGTCTTTATTTAGAGAGTTGTTACGAATTGGAATTGACTGGCTGGGAAAGTTGTGGATGAAGATTCAAAAGAGAACTGAATATATGTTTGGAAATTATGAATTTAACGGACAACAGAGAGAGGGCTGGCAAATGGGAGGTGCTTGAGAGATATTTTTGGAGCTGATGCATACATAATGGCCAATGGCTTCCTCCTGTACTTTAATGTTTTGTACGCTATCATGTGTCAGCTAAGATAAAAGTCAGTATCCAATTATTTCATTGTGTAAATGCTCGCAAATGTCTGATTATTTGGTGCAAGGTCAGCTTCATTATGAATTATTACGCAGAACATGAATATTTTACATGTTGTATTCCCATTACTTAAACAAATATGTCATTGTTTTGTCACAAAACTCTTTGGAAAGCTTTGACTTTTCACTGACACAATATTATGTTCGTTGCTTTTTTTTTCACTCTCCACGTTTCATAGTAAACATTATTCATTCTAAAAATTGGAAGTTTTCAAATTATTATTCACTAAAATTTGAAAGCACAAATAATTTATTTAGTTTAATGTTCACAGTCCATGACGAATTATTGCAATTTTTAAATTTCTGGCAAATAGCTGAAGATCGTACATTTCAGTGAGAAATTAAACTGATTGTTTACATATAAATGTATCAGAACACTAATTCTATTTGTATGATTAGTCGTTTGCTCACTCTGAACATGTTATCATTCAGAAACCAACCACTTTAAAAATATGGGAGTGGCAAAACATTGCTTTGAATCCTGACATTGAATATCTAATTCTGATCACCACAAGATTTATGTTCTTTCTTCGATAAAATAAAATGTACATGCTTTATTTCTGTGTTAGAAAATCTTGACATGAGTTTATATTTTAGTTCCATAAATATAGAATCAACAGAATTGATTGAAGAGATTCTAGTTCAGTTGAATGATTATCGTTCACACCTTATTATTGCCCAATTCATGGAATATAGCAAACATCCGACTATTGTTCGGCTCAGTGAACTCACCACCTTGCAATGAGCTATGCTGAAAATAGTTTCCAATAGATCTGAAATCATTTACACTGTTATTGGACCTCACAGCTGCCTGAGATACACAGAGACTCAGTCGCCTTTTCCAAAATCTGTACATTGAGTTTCTAACCTGGTTCGTGCCAGTCAGTCAAACATTACTTGAAAACAAATAATTTGGAATCCACCTTGGGCAGAGGGAGAACCCGTCAACAGACTATCACTGGTCTCAGTGTAGGTACAAATGTTGTCCAGCTTAAATACTAATGGCTGACCAGCAATCAAGTTTTAAAATTCATCTTCAGTCAGAGCCTGGCCCAGAGAGCAGACGTGTTGACATGGAGAGCTAGAGTCACACCATACAAGTTACCTATGGTGATAAAATCTGACCTGCCTCCAAGATTCCATACACCTGCAACCCGGGTGAAGACGTTAATAAGTTGACAAACTATTGCAGTATCTTGTGCCTCACAAAGAAACCTCTAAATCCATATCCAATAAATGGCACCTTCACATTCTCCAGTATCAAAATAAATGTGTGCATCTCTGTGAATGGTCAGAGAGTACTACACAGATCACACAGTAGAATGGATGTGAAGTAACCAGTAGCAAACAGCAATCCAAAAATCACATTAATAACTGAAAGTGGCGGATTCTGTCTGGTTTAAGTAACCACACATATTATACTGGCTTTCAGGTGACTGTAACAATGCACACCATAACTGGAGGTTTGGCCTTACACCCCTCCAAACTTCCTGATCTCAAACACATCACTCCCTCACAAATTCAACAGTTGATGACAATCCACAAGCTGGGTGAAACTGGAAACACAGAACAGTGCAGCACTGTACAGGCCCTTCGGTCTTTGTCGTTCTGTCGACCTTTGAGCCTACTCTAAGATCAAACAAACCTACCTACCTTTCATTATACTATCATTCATGTGCCTATCCAATTATATAGCCCTAATATAGTTGACATTACTACAACTGCTGGCTGTTGATAGTACACACCCACCCCTCTGTGAAAGAACCTACCTCTGACATCATCCCTAAATCTTCCTTCAATTACCTTAAAATCATACCCCGTCGAGAGTCATTTCAACCCTAGCAGAAATAAATGGTTATCCACTCTATCTATGTCTCTCATCATCTTGAATACCCCTGTCAAGTCACTTTCCATTCTTCTTCGTTCCAATGAGGAAAACACCCTGCCTCCCTCAAATTTTCTTTGTAAGACATGCCCTCCAGTAGAGGCAGCATCTTGATAAATCTCCTCAGCACCCTCACCAAAGCTTCCACATCTTTCCTATAACGAGGCAACCAGAACTGATCACAATATTCTAAGCTGGTCTCACCAGGGCTCCATAGAGTAACAGCATAACCTCACAGCTGTTAAACTCACTCCCTCTGCTAATGAGCCCATCAAACACATCCTTAACAACCTTATTAACTTGGGTAGCAACTTTGTGGGAGCTATGTCATGGACCATTAGATCCCCCTGTTCCTCCACAATGGAAGAATCCTGCCTTTAAACCTGTATTCTGCGTTCAAATTCGATTTTCCAAAATGAATCTTATCCCACTTTCCATATTGAACACCAGCTGCCACTTCGCAGCTGGGTACTGCATCCTGTCAATGTTCCTGTTGCAAACTACAACAGCCCTCCACTCTATCCACACTTCCACCAACCTGTGTTACATCATCAAACTTACGAACCTACCCTTCCACTTCGTCATCCAAGTCATTTATCAAAATCACAAACAGCAGAGGTCCCAGAACTGATCCTTACGGAACACCACTGAATGCACCTAGTTCCACACTGAATACATTCCATTTACCACCACCCTCTGCATTCTATGGGTTAGCCAATTCTGTATCCAGACAGATAGGTCTCCCTCTATACCATGCCTCCTTACATTCTGAATGAAACTACCACGGGGAAGTTTATCAAACATCTTGTTAAAATCCATGCACTCCGCATTCACTGCTCTACCTTCTTCAGTGTGTTTAATCCCATCCTCAAATAATCTAATAAGAGTTGTGAGGTATGACCTGCCCCTCATAAATCCATGCTGACTATTTCTAATCAAACCTTGTTTTTCCAGAATCCTCTCCGATAGTTTGCCCAATATTGATGTAAGACTGACTGGTCTGTCATTCTCAGGAAAATCCCTGTTTCTTTGCCTGAACAAGGGATTACATTTGCCATCCTCCAATCAACTGACACTACTCGAATGGAGAGTGAAGTCACAAAGACCATCGACAAAGGCACAGAAATCTCTTCTCTCTCTTCCTATAGTAACCTAGAGTGTTTCCCGTCTGGCCGAGGGATTTATCTACCCTTATGTTTGTACTTCAAACATTCTGTATTTCAACTCAACTTGGTTACTCCCTGTCCAACCAACTGATTGACTGCTTTCCATTTCAGGGCTCTGTACAGTGCTGCCTTCCTGAGCAAGTATGGTTCCCAATATCCTGTGTATTATGGAATGGAAAACATGGGAAGATTTGACTCTGCTACTCCTCAGATGCAGCCTGACTGCCTGTGCTTTTCCAGCGCCACAATTTTCGACTCTGATCACCAGTCCTCACTTTCTCCATCACTGAGGGCTGTCCCCTCTGCGCACTGAGCAGGGACCTAATCAGCAGAAACTCGTTGTATCTGGAGCTGACTGTTCAGTTCTGGAAAGTTGCATTTGATGAACACATTTACTAAAAACGAATTTCAAATTCAACAAATATTCATTCAGTCCCAGAGTTACAGTTTTGGTTCATGAATTGGACAGATTGATAACGAACAGTGAATGACTGAAGAACTCCGAGGTACAGATATTCTAGGTGATATATTCCAAGTTGGATGCGCTTTACCTTGATGCTGGTAATATTATCAGACAGACAGATATGATAAGGAAACGACGGACGTGTGGAAGTGTGACATTTTTGCCATGACAGAGATGTGTTTGAGGGAGGTCGGGGCTAACAACTCAATATTCTGTGGTACCAGAACAAGATTCAGGACAGAAGAGAGGGTAAAAGGACGTGGTGTTGCCTTATTAATTATGGAGTTAGTTACTGGCTTAAGAAGGGGCGATATCTTGAAATGATCTTCTAAAGAGGCTTGGTGGTTAGAGATCAGGATCACAAATATGACAGAAACATTGCTAGGGATATATTGTAGACCCCCAGATAAAGGAAAGTACAGGTGCAGGTATATAACCAAGTTATTGAGGTGTGTACAACAATAATAGGATAGTTATATTCAAGCATGTCAATTCCAAACATTCATTCGGTCAGTGATAATTTTTTAAGACGGGCAGGAGTTTTGAAATTTATTCCAGAGAGCTTCTTATATCACCACAGAGCAGATACAACAATGGGCAGTGCAGTGCTGGGCCGCACTGTGGGGAACGAAGACAGTCAACTGTTCCAGGCAGAAGTGGGAAAGCATCGTAGGACCAGTGAACGTGATATCACACATTTTGACTTTGCAAAGGAAAAGACCCCAAAAATGTTAGAAACATAAGAGCTTTTTTGCATTGGGGAGACAGATTTTATGGAAACAAATGACAGGATCTGGCCAAAGTGCAGTTGCTTCTGGGTGAAACTGTAGCAGAACAAGGTGGGGAGGGGGTTGGGGGAATCATTTGATTAAAATTGCATTGATGACAGTGTCGGCCCAGCATGTTACACCGAAGATAAAATTTAGGAACACAAACCCAGAGAACCTCAGATGTCAACACAAATTCCGAACAGGATGAAAAGGGAAAGAGAAGCTTAAATCTGGTACCAAGTGAGCAGGTCAATGAAGGTCCTACAACAATATAGCAAGTGGAGGGCTAAACTTAAACAATCAGTGGAAGAGCAGAAGGAGGGGTGATAAAACATTAACGGGTAAGATTAGCAAGAATCCACAGTCATTTTGTTTTGGTTTATTAAGGGGAAGAGGATAACGTGGGAAAGAATGGGAGTATTACAGACTAAGGGCACAGCCTGTTCACAGAGTCAGAGAATATGTTAAACACACCCTACAAATCGGTCTTCAATTTGGAGAAGCAGTTCTTGGATTCAGGGAGAGTGACCGTTTGACCCTTAAGCAAATTGACACAGGAGCTGAGGAAGAGTTGGAATTTTATGCAAGATGGAGTGGGTAAATCACCAGATTAAAGACCACCAAGTCTCACATCAGTGAGAGGGAAACAATTGTAGAAAATTCGGAGGACTGTTGAGGCTGGATCATTAAATATCTTCAAGGCTGAGACAGACAGATTTGATACAAGCGTTACGGGGAAATCACAGGAAAGTGGAATGGGGATTAACAAAATAAATGTAACCTAATCGAAGGAAAAGCAGACTCAGTGAGAGGACAGACATATTATTGCCCCTACGTCTAATGGTGTTCTTTTCCAATAACCCTGTATTCATAAGAACATCAACCTCTCTCACTATTGAGTGAGGCACAGTTTGGAATGCGATCGAGGGATTCAAGGAATTCATAAACGCAATACAAATTGACAGAAAGTACGAGAGGACTGCAATAACATGGATTGTCTGTTAGGGTGAGGATTGCATCGACACAATCACCACTATCCGGAGAAAGACCTCAGCAAGACATCCTCCAAGGCCAAGAACAGACCTGCAATGGGGAGCAGGTAGACTGGGGCCAGGTGTCAAGGAGTGCTGAAAGCCTAAACACTACATCACTGTCGTGTCTCCTTCCTTCCCTGACCAAAATTAAATGTGGAGGAGTAGAGAGACATGCCGTTGATAGCAGAGTAAGCAGGAAGGCTTTGACATGAGAGGCTTCGGACAGCTCAGCTCAGCAAAATGTACAGGGAAACTCAAATAAAGTCCTTTTAACTGTATTGTTACAGCAGTCGAGATGGCATTTAGGACAGTTGCACGCTCCATCTTGTGAGATGTGGTAGCTCAGGGAGAATTCCACCGTCCCTGATGGCTACACGTGTGGGCACTGCACCCAGCTTCAGCTCCTGGGAGACCATGTTAAGGAGGGACGCTGGGCGGCAAGGTGGATCATGGGTTAGCACAGCTACCTCAGAGCACCAGTAACCAGGGTTCAAATCCTGCCTCGGGCAACTGTCTGTGTGGAGTTTGCACATTCTCCCCCTGTCTGCATTGGTTTCACCTGGGTGCTGCGGTATCCTCCCACAGTCCAAAGATGTGCAGGTTAGGCAAATTGGTCATGCTTAATTACACATACAGTGGCGTGTAGGGGAGTGGGTCTGGGTAGGCTGCTCTTCGATGGGTCGGTGTAAACATGTTAGACCGAAGGGCCTGTTTACACACTGTAGGTAATCTAATCTAGGATGCACTGAGGGTCATCCGAGATACTGACAAATTCATAGGCACGCCCCTAGTTATGTTTCTTTAATGACTGTAATATTCCAGTCCAACGTTCATCGTCCTGAGTTCATTAGCCTTACCTGTCAGTCCTGTTGTATTTAAATAAACACAATTTAATCCAACAGGCGTTCCTTGCTTCCTGTCATGTTCCAGTCAGAGAGTAGATCGGCGACCACCATGAATGGCAAAGGGAGTAGGCAGGGATTGCAGGAATCCCCTGTGGTTATTACCCTCGGAAAATAATACACCATTTTGGATTGTTGGGGGCGATATCCGTTCAGGGGAAAACAGCAGTTGCCAGGTTGGTGGTAGGCCCACTGGCTCTTGGGCACAGCGGGAAAGGGTAAAGGTAAACAGGGCGTTGAAGTTAAGAGGGTCGATTGTTAATGGGACAATTCAAAGATTCTGTAGTTGCAAACGGGAATCCAAGATGGTGCGTTACCTCCTAGGTGCTAGGGTTCAGGATGTCTGCAAGTGGCTGCAGAACATTCTCAAGAGGGAGGGTGAGCAGAAGAAATAATTATGCATGTTGGCACAAATGATATCCGTAGAAATAGGGATGAGGTCCTGCAGCGTAATTACAGAGAGCTAGGAGAATCATTCTTTAAAATACCTTGACAGTGATAATCTCCAGAGAGGGAGATTAACGTCAGAGACTTGCACTGGAGGGGATTCCAATATCTTGGCGGCCAGTTTTGCTCGGGTTACAAGGGAGGGTTTAAACTAGATTGGCAAGTGCTCATATCCTCAAGAGCAGGGAGGCAAGTGGAGGGAGATACAGTAATCAGAAATAGTAAGGTTAGACTGTAAAACGACAGAGAGAAAGTAATGCATTTTGGATTAAGTTGCATCTGTTTCAATGCACGAGGGCTGACAGGGAAGGCCGATGAACTCAGGGTGTGGATACGTAGGTGGGACTGGGATATTATAGCCATTACAGAAATATGGATAAGTGATGGAAAGGACTGACAGCTTAATGTGCTAGGGAACAGGTGCTTTAGGTGAGACAGAGATGGTGGAAGGAGGGGAGGGGGAGTTACATTACTGATTAAGAGGAGTACCACATCAGTAATCAGAGATAAAATAACTGATGGATCGCCCAATGAGGCTTTGTGGGTGGAGTTAAGAAATAGGAATGGAATGGTGAGGTGTTGGGGTTGTAATATAGGCCCCCAAAGAGTCAACAGGAATGGGAGTAATAAATATGCAGGGAGAGAGGGGAGACCTGCAGGAGCAATAGGGTTATCATACTAGGGGATTTTAATTTTTCTAATATAGACTGGAACGGTCAGAGCATTAAGGTATTTGATGAGATAGAATCAGTTAAGTGCATCAGGAAAGTTTCCTCAAGAAGTATATAAAGTGTCCTACTCGGGAAGGGGCAAAACACGAACCTTTCTTAGGAAATAGGGCTGGACAAGTGACTGAATTAATAGTGGAGGAGCACTTTGGGACCAGTAACCGTAGTTCTATTAGTTTTCATATAGTTATGGAGAGGGACAAAACTGGTCAACAGGTTCATGTTCGAACTTCGGGTGTGGCTCAGGTACAGGCAGCTGGGATCAAGGGAATCCCTGGAGATATATAAGAGATACAGGAGTTCACTGAAGAAAGAAATCAGTCGGGTGAAAAGGGGGCAAGAAAGAGCCTTGGCTGAGAAGATTAGGATGAATCCAAAAGGTACTTAAATATATTAAAAGAAAAAACAATAACTGGAGAGAAAATAGGACCCATCTAAGACCAATGTGGACAAGTATGTGTGGAACTATAAGAGATGGGTGAAATCCTCAACGAATATTTCTACTCTATCTTTACCGTGGAGAAAGAAATGATGACTTCAATACTTGAGGAATTTAGTCATGATATCTTAGGGATAATCCATGTCATAGTAGAGTAGATTTGGACATACTAGAATGTTTGAAAGTGGATAAATCTCATGGTCCTTTCCCGATATATCCAAGAACACCTCAAGTGGCTCCAGAAGAATTTTCGGCGACCCTGGACTATAATGTTGATCATCACTGACCACAGTGGACGTCCCGGAAGACTGGAGGGTAGCAAATGCCATGCCCTTATTCAAGGAAAACTGCACAAAAAAAGCCTTGGAACTACAGATCAGTAGGTTTAACATCCGTGGTAGGTAAGTTACTTGAGAAGGTTCTTAGAGATAAGATGTACATGCATTTAGAAAGACAGGCTTTGATTAGGAATAGTAAGTGTGGCTTTGTGCGAGGAAGTTTGTGCTTGACAATTTTCTTAATGTAATTGGATGAAGTGACCAGGAAGATTGACTTGTGTCAGTAGACGTCGAAACATGTGATGTTGGAAAAGCGCAGCAGGTCAGGCAGCATTCGAGGGGCAAGAGAATCTATGTTTCAGACATAAGCTCCAATCTGTCGATTCTCCTGTTCTTCTGATGCTGCCTGACCCACCGTGTTTTTCCAGTGCCACACGTTTCGACACTAATCTCCAGCATCTGCAGAGCTAACTTTCTCCAAGATTTAGTCAATATGGATTTCAATTACACCAGAACAGAATGAGGCCTTTCAGCCCCTGGAGCCGGATGTATAGTTACAGGAGGAGGCAAATAAACCCCTCGGGCCTATAAAACTGTAACCAGATCATGAAGCACCAGTATCCAGTTGCACAGTAACAGGATCAATCTATTCAGTTACTTGAAGTCAGTAACACAGGAAATGGAAGAGGCCGCAAAGTGACTGGACTATGCGGTATACTGGAATAAAACCAGGCTACATAGCCCCTCAGACCTGCCCTTCCATTCAGTAAGTCAGAGCTGATCTGCACTCGGCCGCAATTTCTCTTTTATGCCCAATTCTTTGTAGCCCTCGACTCTCTGACGTCAAAATCCATTGACACCCACTCGCACCCCCCAAACATTTCAGTGATGGAGCCTCCCCAACTGTGGTCCCAACCGTCACTACCCCCTGAGAGAAGGAAATACTCCCCACACATATAACAAGGCCTATTGACATGGATAGAAGATATGAACACAGCGTAAAGTGACTGGCCCTGATATCATGGCAGCATTTGATTGATCGAGATGTCAAGGAGACTGAACAAATTTGAACTTGATGGGAATCAGTTGGAAACTCCCCACTGGTTGAATCATTCAGAACACAATGGGGCTGGTGGACATCAATCCTCCCAGTCCCTGGATATCCCTGTGGGCAATGCTCAGGGGAGCGTCTTGGGCAAAAACATTTTCGGCTGCGTCATCAATGTCTTTCCCTCTGTCATACGATCAGAGGTGGGGATGTTCTGTGAAGATTATACAATATTCAGAACAATGAGCCACCTCCTAAGGTACTCAGGTATCAAATCAGAACAACATTCAAGCTTGTGCTGCTAATGTAAAGGTAACATTGATCAAAAGCACTGCTGGGCACTAAACATTTCCATGGTTAAAAGAAAGAGGAACTCCTTCAGCAACTCTAGCTGGTTTCACAGTAATATAAGAAAGCCATTCCACCCATCTGATCTGTTGGATAACAAGAGGCGCAATGCGTTCACTCACTCCTACCTGTTACACAAGAAGACAATTTAAAAAAAACAGTAGATGTTGGAATCCAAAATACACACGCAGGAAGCTGGAAGAAAAGAATAAGCAAGGCAGCATCAAGACTTTGAGAAGTGAACTCCTTGGATATAACCATTCGTCAGGACTGTGGATGGGAGTAAGGGAGTCTATAGATAAAGTGGCGGGTGAGGGAGGAGGAGGCAGAGTGGCGAGGTGGGGGATAAGTGAACACAGATCAAGGGTATCAGCGGGTTGGTGATGGGATGGCTGAGTCCAGTTGGTAGGTAGCTGGACAAAAGCTTGCTCAGAGGAATGGCAGGGAGGGCAAGGTCTGGAGAGGGAGTCGGGGGATTGGAAGGGAGGTTATTTGCAATTGGAGAATTCAATGTTGAGTCCCCAGGGTGTAGGCTGCACAGGAGACAGATGAGATCTTGTTCTTCCAATCATGGTTTGGTTCATTGTGGCAATTTAGGACACCAAGGATAGCCATATTGGAAAGGGACTGGGAAAGAGAATTGAAATAGGAGTAATTTAGCTAGGATGACTACTACATTTTAAAACAGACAAAAACTTTATTCATAAAATTACACAATGGAACACAAAGAACAGAATAAAGAATCACGACAGAATTCAACCTATTCAACTAGACTTAATTATGCTGCTCTGAGCATACACAACTGTCCCAATAATTAATCTCCCAATAAAAACCAGTACCAACGGAACATATACTTCCAGGTTGAAATTGAAGGTCTGGCTTTGGTACCATGACTATATGTGAACTCCAGTCACTGTAACTCACTTCGATTATGACGTATTGGAGTGTGCGCTCTATCTCCTTCTGAACCTGTGCCAATTTTGGAGAGTCATGCCCATAAGGATGTTGCTTAATCAGAACAGCATCTCCTGTGTCTACATCATGCACAATTATGTTCGGACTTCCCAGTTTATTGCCGCATATCTCTCCACAAGATAGTAAAAAATCTATCAGGTCACTTTTCTTTTCTTGTGTAAGGTAACTCAATAATTTATCCCAATTTTTGACAACTTCCTCATTCTCCAATTTGATTTGAGGAATGTCCAATTCAGAATCCTCTGAACTTGGTTCTTCCTTCTGTGCTGTAATCATTAACACCTTCTCCTCTTGCTTTCCTTCCCGATCAAAATACCTTTTGAGAATATTCACATGACACACTCCGTGAGATCTCATCCTGTCTGGAGTCCGTATCAAATAGTTCACCTCATTCAATTTCTTCCCAATTTGATAAGGTACGCCAAAACTTGCTTTTCAAGGTTCAACTGTTACTGGAAGTAACACCAATACTTTACTCCCAATTGCAAAATTGCCAATTTATGATTTCTGATCCACTTCCTGTTTCATTGTATGCTGCAATACTTTTAAATGCTGTCTACTCAATTCTCCAGCTGTATTTAATCGTTCCCTAAAATTTGATACATTGTCTAAATGAGTGGTCTCTGAATTCTGACTTATTAATTTCTCCTTAACCAATGTTAATGGTTCTTTTACTTTATGCCCACAAATTAATTTAAATAGACTGAATTTGGTCGATTCATTCTGTGCATCTGTGATCACAAATAGTTCAAAAGGAATTTCCTTATCGCAATCATCTGGATAATCCTGACCATAAACCTCAACATGGTCTTCAGTGTTTGATGCCATCTCTCTCATGCTCCCTGTGATTCCAAGTAGTACGCAGTAAATTCGAATTGCTTTATTCCCAAGTTATCCATCATCTCCTTGAATAGTTCGGATGTGAGGTTTGATCTGTCTGGATCTCTATTGGTAGTCCGTACCTTGTAAAAAATAAGCATTTTTCTACAACTCTTTTAGCTGTGATGCTGCATAATGGGTCTGCCCCTGGAAATGTAGTCGACACATTCATTATTGTTAATAAATACTTATTTGCACTTTTTGTTTGTGATAGGGGCCTACACAATCTATCAAGACTCTTGTGAAAGGTTCCTCAAATGTTGGAATAAGTATTAAAGTTGCAGGTTTAATACTGTCGTGTGACATGTTTGAGACATCTGGCAAAATTCAACTACATCTCTGTGCAGTACAGGCCAGTGAAAGTATCTTTGTATTCCAGCCTGAAATGTCCTAACCCCGAAATGATCTCCAAGTGGTAGCTCATGTGCCACTCCCAGCGCCTCCTTTCTATACCCAACAGGAAAAACAATTTGAAGAATTTCTGTTCACGCCTGATCTGCTTCAATGTGCGCTGATCTCCATATCCACATTAAGGCATCATTTGTTAAGTAATAACACAGGAATGCATTCATTCTCTTTCTTGCTAAATGTTTTTTGATATAACTTTTGTAACTCCTCATCTTTCTGCTTAATTCAATCACCTTAGCAGACCTAAAATACTTTCATGTTTTCATACTTGCTCCTTCTGTTCCACTTATCTGGTCAAAAGAAACTTTCGGATAACTCTGTGTGAGCTTCCTTATCTGTGCCTTTATCCTGCTTCAACCAGTGCATTGTGATCTACTGATGATGTAATCAGGGAAAATTCTTGGATAAACATTCTCCAGGTCTTCAGTTGCCTGCATCTCCACTGACTTTTCAACTAGAATAGGCAGCACGCCTACCAGTTAATCAGCTATATTATTTGCAAGGACAATTTTTATTCCTGGAGCTGAGAGTTAGGGGTCCAGTACACCTACCACACATTCTCCGCTCTTCTCTGGACTCCATCGCCTCACTTTACATAACTGAGCACTTTTTGCCTCACTATGAATTCCTGTTCCCAGCACATTTTCTGGCAATAGTCTCTCAAGAGTTCATAAAGCCTCACCCCTCAGCATGACAGACTGAAAATATCCTGTGTCAATTAATATTGGATCCTCCTTACCAATTACTCCTGGCCTATGTGAATAAACTTTACCCTTCCATGTAAATATTTAACGCCGATTTAGCATGTCCACTGATCATCTTGTACACTCTGAGGCAGTTTCCTAACTCCCCCTATGCTTTTTGTGACTAGTTCAACGAAACTTCCAGGCTTGTCTTGTTATCCTACAGCTGGATTTCTCCCAGCTCACCAACACTGAATTTGTGTGGCCCACTTTATTACAATGAAAACACCATAGTATTTAAACTTCTTTGTCCCCCTCAAGGTTTTCTTTATTACTGTGGTAAATTATCCTTACACTCTACACTGTGATCCACATTTCCCTTTGCACGTGAGGATATCGCTTTCTCCAATTTCTGTCCCTCAGAGACCAAAACTGGTTCTGGAAAGCAAATCAAGTTTTTGGATCAGTTCATAATCATCAGCCATTTCAGCAGCTAACATTGCTGTTTGCACTTTCTGCTCTTCCACCTGAGTTTGCACTACTTCAGGGAGGGAATTTTTGAATTCCTCCAAATACTAACCTCTCTAGGGGCAATATAGCTTTGCCTGAATTTTAAAGCTCTTATCCAACTATCGAAATTAGTCTGTTTGATCCTTAGAATCTCAGTGTAGGTTTGACCAGGATCCTCATTAGATTCCTGAAAGGTTTCCTATGTTGACTTAATGATTTTTTTTAACCTCTTCAGACTCCCCAGATACCTCTTCTGATAGGGATGTGACTACCTCACCAGCCCTACCTACAAGTTTCGTTTGGATCAACAAAACCCACATTGCCTCTGGCCACTGCATTTGTTGAGCCAACTTTTCAAATGAAACGAAAAGGTCATCACATTCTTCTCATCAAGTTGAGGCAATGCTTGAACATAAGCAAACAAATTCTCACTAGGCTTCTGACTACCAGGGGTTGCTCATCCGCTCTGTCTTCCTTACTAAGCCCAACCTCAGTCGTTATCTCCAGTGTTTAACACTTACTTCTCTTTTAAAGTGTCAGTTTTTGCTATTCAAAAGCTCTCTCTTTCTCTCTCCCCTGCTGCTTTCTCTTTTGCCATTCTTTCTTTTTACTCTCTGTTCTGCTGCTCTCTCTTTCCCCCCTTCTTCTGCATTTTATTGAAAGTGAAATGTTTCATTTATGTTGCCCTTTCCTTACGTCTCGCCACTAACTCAAGATGTTTCATTTGCAACTGAATTCTTTCCATCTCTATAGATTCCGATGGTTTCTCCAGCAAGATTAATTGACGAGCTACTGCTGTAATTACCTCTCCTTTCCTTACAGCAGCAGTCAGTTCCAATTCCAGCTTCTCTGCTTATTCTTGCAATTGGTCTTATTCACTTTTCGTAAAATATCCAAAGTCACTGTATGCACACCTAGGAAACGTTTGGCGACTGAAATGGCCATAACTATTCGAAGCTTTGTCAACCCAGTCAAACGAATACCCGAACTAAAGACACTAGCACCTCCTACTCGCTGTTGAAAATCTAGCAATGAGCCTCCAGTCCGTTATGGATGAGGCTAGACTACTCAAAGCATTCTTAAGCAAGCAACCTAGAGCATAACTTTGCAGTTTGTTTTGGTAATTACCAAATGAAAATTACCCGGAGTAATTTAGTTAGGGTGACTACTAGATTTTAAATCAGAGAAAAACGTTATTCACAAAATTACACAATGAAACACAATGAACACAATAAAGAACCCCAACAGAATTCAACTGATCCAGCTAGACATAATTATGCTGTTCCAAATACACACAATAGTCAATAATCAAACTCACTTGAAATAACGTCATAATGGAATGCATGTTGAAGCTAAATGGCAGAAAAGAGAGAGAGTTTCCACACAACTCCCAGCTAACTTCCCAGTTCAAGACTCAACTGAAAACTGCTCAGCTCAAATCAACTCAGCTAGCTCAGCTAAAAGAGCTGATAACTCCCCGTTCATTATGCAAGTCACTTCGAAAGCATGACCACTTTGGCCTTTCGTTTCATCTGTTTGCATATAAATAAAAGGCCTCTGAAAATCCCTTTCATGTCTGTACCAAACCAGACTGATCATAGCCTGGCCCCGTTTTATTGATGCGCTGAAAAACATCAAGGACAGATTCTACTTGAGCCAATGAAGAGCTTTTAGCAAAAAAGAAGGATTGGTTTGTGACAGAGAAGACAGGCTAATGTTCTGTATGGAGGTCAGAAGCTGGTGGGAATATTTAATACTGTCAGAGTGTGGCTGATGACAGATTTGTGAACAACATGACGTTCAATGCAGGGTCACACACCAACTGTACATCCAGACAGTGAGGGTTCATTCAGAACCTGGAGCTCTCTCTCTCAATCAAGATGGGGGCTCCATAGAGCTCTGTAAATTATCATAAAATCATAGAATCCTATAGCACGGCGACAGACCATTAGCACAAACTGGTTCATGCTGATCAAAATGTCCATCCATGTCAAACCCATTTTCCTGCGCTTGGTCCATATCCTTCTAAACCTTTTCTATCGATATATTTGTCCAAATGTGAAGACACATATCATGGAAAAACATGTTATATCTAATGCTATACGTGTTTTGTTTTGGAAATAATGATTGTTGATTGATAACACTCCAGTGTTAATGCAATCACATTTTTATTCTTTTTGTAGCGTTACAGATTAAACACTTATTTCCTACACACTCTCCTCATGGTACCATCACCGCAGGGAATTGTCTGGTGAAACTCCATTACACCGTCTCTCTGTAGTAAGGAGATCATTGATTATAAATGAAACAAAATACTGTCTCAAGTATACTCCACAATTGCAGGACTTTGTCTTCACTCTGATACTTTAATCATTTTGTAATGAACGATACTACTCATTATTGTGCTGATTACTTGCTGAGTCATAGTGTCATAGAGATGCACAACATGGAAACAGATCCTTCGGACCGACCCGTCCATGCCGATCAGATATCCCAATCCAATCTAGTCCCACTTGCCAATACCCGACTGCTCTGTAGGGATTCTGTTAGTGCCTCATGATCAAGGACATCCAGCTCCTTTTCGCCAAGAGCACTTCCCATCATCTCGCCTTCTCATAAATACAAAATGAGAAAGATTGCATTTTTTGTCAATCATTTATTTGGCTTATGAAGCAAAGTCACACCAACAACAACATCACTATTGCCATTGGAGTTGATTGGAGATACTGAGGAGGCGATTATCCAGCTGTATTATCTCTGAGTATGAATCCAGGGAATCAGGTAATGGCCCAGACACTGGATCCGAATCCCACAACGGCAAATGTTGGAAATTGAATTCCATAAAATATCAAAAATTAAGAATCAAATGAAACAATGCAACCATTGTCGATTGTCCTACCTAGCACCCTAATGCACTTCAGGAAAGGAAATCCAACTTCTTCCGTTAGTCGGGCTTACATGTAACTCCACAGCAATGTGGTTAACTCTTGGCTGCAGTTTGAAATAGCCAAACCAGCCACTCAGTTATATCAGTCACTACAAAGCCTCAAAGAAATGAAACAGCATGGACCTCAGCACTGACTACTTACAGCCCACGGACTGCAGTGGGTCAGGAAGGCATCTCACCAAAAACTTCTCAAGGACAATGAGGAAAGCGAATTAAATACTGGGCCAGCATCCCATTAATAAATAAAAGAAGATGGTCCCACTTAGTGAAGAGAGAAAAACAGACATAAAATCTTTAAACAGGAACTTTGACATATATCTTACATGGACATTATTATCAGTAATATGGGAAGAGGAGAAACATAAGTAAGGTTTAATTTCATTTTTTATTTCCATCCCAGCTGATCAACAATCTCTGTGCTTCTTTCTCTCTATCTCTCTCTTTCTCCATCTATTCACCTCAGTCCTTCTCCCCTTCATAACAGATGTCGGTGTCACCAACATCGATCACGCTATTTCCCAACTGTGTTCAGTTCTGATGTACAGTCATTAGAATCGAATTGCCAATTCTATTTTTCTCTCGACCCGAGGGGGCTGCCAAATCTGCTCAATTTGTCTGGCACTTTCTCGTTCTTTATTGTTTCTGATCTGTTGCATCATTCTTTGCTTTATTTAACCTTTAATTTTGTTATTACTTGGAAGGTCTGCATCACTGACAGCATTTTTTGACCTTACCAAATGTGAGGTCATTCTTTCAGGCAGTACAGAACAAAGCACATTGCTGTGTGACTCACATAAATCTTAAGCCAGACCAGATAATAACGCAAGTTCTATTTACCAAAGGACATCAGTGAAATAGATAAACTATAGACAAAATGCTGGAAATGATATGGTTGGTACTTCCAATTCCTGTCTTTTGTATTTACTTTCTGACATCGTCTGTGGTAGGATGTGGAATAGCATCTTTCTGTGTAATAGCCTGTGCATCTGAATTACATTTCTTTCGACATTACTGCGCTGAGAGAGTGTTTCTGTCATGATGTTATTTTAGAGACAACAACAAAGTTGCAATCGAAATATTTGCAACTGAAAGAGTGCTTAGAATAGAGGTGTAACCATAATATCTGAATTTTACCAAAACACAGATAATGGTTTATAAAGCGTCAGCATTGAAGCCAAGATGGTGACTGGGCATATAATCGAGCTGGTAGTGGATAGGTTTTGTGATGGACAGAATACCGAGACACAATGAATTTTATTTATTTAAATTCGGTATTGTGAACAGTCTCGCTCTCAGATGTTTGTGAGGGCGGGGGTGTGGGCGGTTCTGAAATTTGTGTGTAATCAATGGAATTTTCATTTGAAACTGAAGACAATAGTTTCCGTCTTTGTCAAATATAGATAACAGAAATAGTAAAGAAGTTCACCATGGTTGAAGAGATTAATAAATGGAGAAATGAAGGAACTTACCAGGAACACCAACAATAGCGAGGATCGGGTAGTAACCCGCCTGGATAATCATCAATGCACCCCATATCCGATGTGGTAATGTTGACCAAGACGCGGAAAAATAGAAAAGACCCCAGGATAAACTCCTGTCCATTGTTGCAGCATTCCAGTCGCATGTTCTCAGACTCTGATCCATTAATGGATCATTCCAGACTATTCTCAGATGTTTAAATCTCCTTTTTCTGTCTCTGCAGCTGTTGATCCCTTTGAGCGCTGGAGTTGATGCATCTGCTGCTACAATGGCATAAACCATTGCAAGAGGCCCCTTACTAATAAGAGATGGAAAACATCCAGTGACATAGCTAGGATCCATGGAGACTAGCATCACTCACAGTCACTGAACAAACAGCTCCATTTAACCCCTTTCAGTATGGTCCTTTCTGTTCACAAAAACTCTGGACTGGATTGAATGTTGGCACCGTTGGCTATTGATCACATTTCCCATCCCCCATTGCTCTCGTGTAGTTAGTAGTGAGGGAAAATGATGCATGTTTTCTTATCGCAGGCTAGATGATTCTGCTGTGTTATCCATTTGCAATACTGTAACCGGCTGAACCTCGCACCACTACCACCCTCAAAAACCACAATCTACATGCTGTTACCGTGCAGATCACTCCTCGACTAGAACAGGCACCAACCAATATGGTTACAGTGGATATATTTGCACTCCAATACATAGGAAATGAGAATTTGCCTGGGCATTCCTTTAATTGGTCTAATAAGGCAATTTTGTATCTTCAACATTCAATGTGCTTCAGCACTTTTTTAAAATATAAACTCACAAACACCTTAACACACTTTATTAAACACAAGTTTCTTCACATTCCCCTCATGGTAACATCATGCCAGGGTTTAGTCTGGTGAAAACCCTTTGCTGATTAAACCTGTACACAATACATCTAAAAGTCTCTCAACAAAACACTATCATTTGGAAAGATACATTTACTCTGGTACTTTAATCATTTTGTATGGCCAGCCACATATCATTTACTTCCTGCTGTGTAAAAAATCTATTTGTGACTTATGACCAAGCACATCCAGATCTTTTTCAACAACAGCACTTCCCAACCTCTCACTATTTAATGAACATAAACGTGAATGATGATATTTGTTGTTCATATCTGAAATATCTTGCAAAGAGCTATTGGCCAAACACTGATCCTTCTGATACCCCAAAGCCTTCACTCCACATAATTATACGACTCTCTCCATTCCCCCGATTATCCAACTTTTAATACATTCGGTGCATTCCACCCCTACCTACCCATGGACTCTAACATTCTCTACTCACCTCTATTCAACCATGTCAACCATCTTTTGAAAATTCAGATGCTTCATTTCCACTGGTTCTCGATTGTCGATGTCACAACGGACAACCTCCACAATATCCAGCAGGTTTATCAAAGATCAACATCACTTCCCCTTCCTGAATCTAGATTGACTCTTCCGAATCATGACATTATTTACCAAGTGTCTAGTTGTTACATTCCTTACAAAAGGTTCCAATATTTTTCTTACATCAAGCTAACCACACTGTTGTTTGCTCTCTCTGTCCTGTTTTAAATATTTAGGTTTGCAATCGCTGCTTTCCAGTCTGGAGGATCCTCTCCAGAATCTAACCAGCTTTGAAGAATAATCAGTAATTCTTTCACTAGCTCTACTGCCACCTCCTCAATACTCTGGGATGTAGCTCATCAGATGCAGCAATACACCAACCTTAAATTCAGTGAGGTTTTGAAAGACGTACCTTTTATTAATTCCGATTTCCTGCTGTTCCCCATTTTCACCAGTCACTCTGTTCCCCTGTATTTCTGGAAGTTTCTTTCTGTATCTTCCTCAGGGAGATGGACACAATATGTTACTCTCAGCGGACAGATTGGTTCTGTCAGCCAGTGAATATATCGGAGGACTGCACTCCAGTGGTGATGGATATGTTACTCACTCCTGCCTGGAAAGTTCCAGAATTAATCCAGTTGAATTCGTGGTGAACATCAGCATAGTCCTGTCACTGGTGTGAGGCTATGCAGTATACAGATGGAAGGGACACAGCTCAGTGACCACCTCAATTTTGGTTTCATACCTGACACCTGGTCCAACTTAGACAAATGTCCTGTGATATTCCGGGAAAGATAATGCACTGTCCTGCACCTCCATATTTATAGAGCTTCCATTCTGTGGAGCCTCATCTCCATTTGTTTACCATGGTCCCAGACACTCTGTAAATGCAGTGTACAGAGTGGGGTCACCAGACCCAAAAGCTGACAACACAAACCCAAGATAAGCATCCCCAGAAACTCCACTGATTTTCCAATGACAGGAACAAATCAATTCCAAACACGGAACATGCACGCGCTCAGTGTTGAAAACTATTTCCACTCCTGAGTTTCTCTTCCTGGCTGAGAAAGCCGTTGCATCTCTGCACACTTCCACAGTAACAGTTTCTCTCTCCAAAGAATCAGTTGACAATGTAACATTACCTTTCTCTACATCTCAGCAACTACAAGGGCAGCACCAGTATTGCTAATGGATTTGATCATCACACTCAGAGAAGAGAGGTACAGGGAACCTAACTCACTTTAAACAGGGACCAATCTAAATGGATGCAATATTCAGGAATATGGGAAAACGAGGGAATGTGAGAATAACTTGCGATTTTGTTTTCCTTTCAGTTCATCATCAGCAATCCCTTTGCTCACTTTTTATTTTTTTTCTTTCTTTTTCTGGCCATTTTTCCATCCATTCAATTTAAACCTGGCCCCCACCTCTCTCTCCAACCCAACCATCCATTATACCAGGATAAATAATATTATTTCCCAGTTTGCTTTCAGTTGTGAAACAGGGTCACTGGACTCAAACCGTTATCTGCATGTCTCCTGACAGAGGCTGCCATACCTGCGAGATTCTCCAACACTTTCAGATGCTGGAGAAGTTTATTTTTGATCTCTACCACCCACCGTTCCTTGGTTTATTTCACTTTTCATGCTGTTGTTTCTCGGGATGCCAGCATCACGGGCAAGGGCAGCATTTGTTGTCCATCACTAATTGTCTGTGACTATGCGGTGATTTATCAAGAAAAAATGGAGCCAACAATGTTGTTGTGGATCTGAAGTCACACTGAGTTCAGATTGGGTAATAATGTTAAGTTTCTTAGCAAAGACTATCAGTGAAATAATAAAAATAAATCTTAACGGTTTCTGGTTTCCATGAGTGAAATTAGGTTTCATTTCAATTTTTGTCATTCGAATTTAAGCTCTGTCATCGGCTGTGGTAGGATTTTAAATACAGCCTTGGAGTCACAGCCCATGCCTCTGAATTACCCGTCTAGTGACATGATCACTCTGATACAGAGTCCTTATTGCCTAGTCCGTATTCCTTAGTTCCTGCCAGAGAGAGATGGCGGGGATATCAGTTTAACTACCAACAATCAAACGGATTTTGGGGAAAAAAGAGAAAGAGAGATTGAGACACAATTTCACGTAAGATCACAGGTTTCAGAACGCTGAAGTGAAGACATTTCGACAGCATCCTGCAACATGATCCTGTATTCCCAGGAATAATAGGTGAAGGGGAGATTGGCGTCAATAAAGATGAGGGAGTGTTTTAGATGAACATTTGTTCTGCAACTTTGTAACTGGTGTGTGTTCATCAGAGTCTTCGACTCATTGGGCTAAATCTAACAATAGTTTGTCTCAGTGACATTTTTATTGAGTGTGACAGAGGGATTGTCTGTACCAGATTGAACTAGTTTCATGGTGCTATCTTATCGAACTCACCACATTAACTACCCAATCTCATAGTGTTCCTCGCATTCAATGCCACCCCAATTCTCCAACCCAACGTGGCTGGAGGGACTCACCATCGCACTGATACCTCTGGCTATTCTATGATCACTTACACTTGTGCCATCTTTCAAAGGACAATGGGCACACTGTTGTACTTCCTCAGTTTGGAGCCACCCTGCACAGGTGACCCCGAGCATGGCAGATTAGGGGAACGAACACCACGATTTTTCAACAGGGGCACAGAGGTCCTAGTGGATGGGCTAGTATGGGGGTCCATTCTCTTCCCAGAGGAGGCCTGAGCATGGTCTGAGCTCACCACCCAGCTCAGTGCAGTAACTGCGGTCTCCCTCTCTCCCTCACACACACGCGCACACTTTAATATGAATTCCAGTTAGTGTTCCAAAGAATTCCCATTTTCAGGTACAGGAACTTTCAGCCATTCAACCTCCTGGATTTCTGCAAAAATATGCACGTATTTTATATCCAATCACAGTTAGTATTTCTGGCTATTTCACTTTGTCTCACTTTATTGTATTCAGCCAAACACTGCTTCTAAACACTTGTCATGTTATGAAATACAATTTAGAGCAGAGAACGTTTTATCCACAGCTGTTACCTTGAACATTATCTGAATTGTACCATTTTCCTTGTTATGAAAGTTTCTCTTGCCCTTTGCCTGTACCTGTTTCTGTCTGTAACAGTTACATAGTCTCCCACTCAGTTGGCTAGATGGCTGGTTTGTGATACAGAGGGAGGTCAGCAGTGCAGGTTCAATTCCCCCACACTGACAGAGTTTACCATGAAGGGGACGCTCTCTCAACAAAGGGCAATCTAGCATGGCCAAACCACTCTAAGCTGCACATCTGTGTACTCTGGGAGCAAACTGGAGCATTAGGAGGGAATCCACACAGATATATTGAGAATGTTCAAATCATCTGAGGTTGGAATTGAACCCGTCTCCTTGGTGATGTGAGCCGCAGTGCTAACCACATATCCATCATACTCCTCAGTTGGTTCTGTCAATTACTTGTGGCTGACTGAAAAAATCCAACTGGCTTGTTCAGATAACTGAACCTGATACAGTCTTAGACCTTTATCATCGGTCATATTGCCAACTTGGTTACATTCAAAATTTGTGGTGAGCAGTGGAGGAGTGGGACTAGAAATGAAAACAGTGACACCCTCCAACCTCAGTCAGAACCGGAACGTGGAGAAATTCACGAAGTGGGAATTCATTCAAGTGGGAATTCTCTCACCCAGATGACTGGGAGGGCTGAATCTTCATATTATATCGAGGCTGACTTTGTATGATTTTCCATAGACTGGTGAATCAGGGATCATTGTGAGATAAGAGAAAAGTGCAGCTGGGAACACAATGAGATGAACCATGACCTTATTGACTGGGGGAATAATGTCAAAGTGCCAAATGGCCCAGACGTGTCCATCAGCCCTATGTTCTGATGTTCCATTCAGCCCTACGGTCCTGCTGTGCAGGCGCAGATTGAGGCCACTTCGATGGTTTGGTGTAGTTTGGCAAATGTATTGGAAAATCCAGGCTGGGTCAGGCAGTGACCCCCTTCCTCCAATCCCTCTTTTCAGGCTTCTCCTCTCTGTAACTTCTGCTCCTGATGCAGGTCATGTTTCAGGCCCAGATTCGCGTTGAACACAGCCCCCATTCTCCACACAAGGTCAACTCAGACAAATCCTGTGCTGTCTGAGAATGCAACATTTAACATCATGATTTCCAGGAAAATAGTCAATTATTTTCCAAAAACATAAATAAGAACGTAAGAAATAGGAACCTGCGCTGTCATTCATGAAGAACATGGTGGACCTACTCCACTGCTCAACTCCACTTTCCTGTTCCCTTGCATCCCTCAACTCCCTGAAATTTCACAAAACAATCCACCCATCTGTAAATACAATCAGTGACCGAACCTCCACAACTCTCGGGTTAGGAAATTCCAGCCATTCACTACCTTCTGAAAGAAAACATTTCTTTACATCTCAGTTTGAAATCGATATTCCTTATTCTGTATCTACATCCCTGACTTCGAGACTCTGCCATGGTGTGGAACCACATTCTCAATACCGACCTTGTCAAGCCCCCTCTGTATCCTGTCCGTTTGAGTAATGACACCCTCATTCATTTAAACCACAATAAATAATTGCTTCAGCATTTTTGATGTATTGAATAGTTCAATCCTTTCATTCCAGGGACCAGTCTAATGAACCAAAATTTCCGCATCAACATGCTGACGTTTTGTTTCATACACAGAAACACACCACTCCGTTGTACTGCTCATTTTTTGAGAGTTCTCTCCATTTAATAACAGCCTGCCTTATGGTTGTCAGTGTCATCGTCAAATTCAAATGTATATTGCACTCAGCTCCCGCCGTCAGGAGCTGAGTGCAGCTCTTGCAAGCATCTCTTGTCATCGGACTGATATTTGTGGTACTCCAGCAGATACTTTTTTTCATAAAGTTCGATGAGGCGTGACTCTCCGATTTCTAAGTGTTTACCAAGTGTCATCCCATGCTCATGCATTATCCACCATACTATGAGCTTCTGTCTTGCGAAGAACCTTTATTTAGTGATATCTTGTGGAAAATCTCTGGAAAGCCTCATGTCTACCAGTCCCCCTTTATCAAGGCCACTTGTTACATTCTCATGGATTTCCAGAAAAACTTTGCATGACTTTACAGGCAAAATGTAGTTCGCCTTAAACAAGACCATGCTGACTCTGTGTGAAGCTTTTCTAAATGCTCTGCAGTCCCTTCCTTAATAACAGAGTCTCACAGATTCCCAGCAATAATGGTTAGGCTAAGTGGTTCCTTCTTTCAGTCTCACTTGTTTCTTGAAGACAGGCGCCACATTGGAGGGTCTCCAGTTTCACTGGATCACTCCTTTAATCCAGAGAGTTATGGAATATTTCACACAGTGCCACCAGCCACTCTGAGACCACTTCTTATAAAACCAGCTATGAATTGCTGATGACCTATTTACCCTTGGTCTTACCTGTTTGAGAAATGCCTTGTTCCTTCTGTTAGAGACAGCTTCCCTCCTATTATTATTTTGTTAATATCATAGAAATATTTATAGCACCTTCCCCTGTGAGAAACGATGTAAAATACTGGTGTAAATTATCTGTCTGTTCCCTGTATCCAGTTCCCCAGTCACACCCTCCAAATGTCCTCAATATACTTTCCTGACTTCCTTTATACCAAAGATCACACACACCTCTTGAACGCTTCTTGCATACATGGAAAAGCTCGTGCTGCTGGTTTTTATATTTCTTGCCTATTTGCTTACATCACATCTTTTCTTCCCTTTCCTTCACTTTCTATATTCATACAATCATATTGCATGCAAACACAATCTTTGATCCAACTTGTCCATTCCGGCCAGATTTTCCAAACGAAACTAGTCCCATCAGCTTGCATTTGGCAAATTTGCCTCTAAACGGTTCGCATTTATATGTTTGTCCAAATGACTTTTAAATGTTGGAGCTTACCTGCATCTGCCAGTCTTCCTCTGGCAGCTCATTCCATAAACACATCACCCTCTGTGTTAAAAAAAAAGTTTCCTCTTCCTCCCTTTCAAATCTCCCCTCTTTCCCCATAAACCAATGACTCAATGATTTAATTTTCCTATCCCATGGAAAATATCTTGGCTTTTCACCCTGACCATGCCTCCCCTGATTTTGTAAATTTCTATGATGTCACCCCTCAACCTCCTATTCTCCATCTGATACTAACTTCAAGAACAAGCATTGCAAGTTAAGCACTGTAAATTTGAAACAATGTTAAAAGTGACGGGTAAACAGCCCTCAGCCCAAACTTCGTACTGTCATTTGCTTTCTTCTTTATGTTACAATACTAAGGCAGCATGAAAATCTTACTAGTGCCAATAAGCCAGCAAGCACCTGAATTCCTTTGTCTGATTCCTGTGATGATTTCTACAGTGAAAATACATCTCAGGCCAGATCTATGTAATTCTACATCTTCAACATTCTCCCTCCTGGCCTCCATATGACTTTATGTGGTTGTGTTTTCTTTATCTTGCACTCAATAGAGAGAAAACCTATCCCCATTCTCATCTTAATTTAACCTCATTTTATATCATGTTCTCGTTCACCACAGCTAAAAGCCTGTCCATCTGTTGTCACACCCCCAGTTCCCTGTCACCTAGCCCCCACCTCTGGCAAGGAACTAAAATTCCCAGTTTCCAATTCTTTTCAGTTATGAAGAAGTGTCCACTGGACCTGCTCAGTTTCTTCAACAATTTGTGTTTTTCAACATTATTCAAAGATGTGTGTTAAATCTGCTCAAAAGCCCTGTCCAGCACAGAGCGCTGTACATTGGGAAGTGAACAAAAACGCAAAGTGCACATGTTCATTGGCTCTGAAACGACATAAAGCTGGCATCACTGACACGGCAGAGGTCTTAATCATGGCCAGGAAGAAAAACAGAGGAAAAAACATTTACGTCAAACATAGAAGATGGTATTACTGGAAAGAAAATGATTCAGATTAATACGTTAAAGTATCTGAGTAATGCAACAAATTGGAAGCGTGACATCAGGGTGAGATCCTCAGCAGAATGGGATCATGAAACTGGATGTGCTCTCACATCAGAAACCAGGTTAGGTCACTGAGTACAGGGCTGATGGGTGAATGGGTCTTGGTGTGAACTGGGGGAAAGTCAGTCGAATTGATTACAGATATTGCAGCTCACACTGGGTTATCATGTGATGCTGTAGATCTCAGCAGCAGCCGCAACAGAATTGCATTCAAACACAATCCATAACTTTTACCCCAGGATAATCCATCAGTCTACCATTATCATCAACCCGTGTGATGGTTCAGTGCCGAGTTTGGGTGAACATGCCAGAGTCAGAACAATGTGTATCTAAACCTGATGACAACCCATTAAAGCTACCACACTTGACTGGTTACATGAAAAATAGCAGAACTACCTTCTTGTGGAGAGGAGGAAATGATCCCAAGACAAACTGATATGATGGAAACTCTGCAGTCAAGCCACATTCAGTCATCAATGTCGATGGACTATTAAACAACTTACAGGAGGAGAGAACTTCACAAATATCCCTAGTCCTGCACATCAGTGTACAAGACAAGGTTGTAGTATTTGCACCATCCTGAGCCAGATGTGTTGAGTTGATAATCCACCTCACCCTCCTCATGATGCCCACAGAATCACAGATGCCAGTCTTCAACCAAATCGATTCGCTGCACGTGACATGAAGAAACGGCTGATCACAGTAGATATGACAACGGCAATGGACCCGGACACCATTCCCGCAATAGGAATGAAGATTGTGCTGCACAACAAGCTGTGTCGCTGGTGAAGTTTTTTCAATCCAGCTCCAACTCCGACATCTGCCTGGCCAACTGGAAAGTTCCTCAACAATATCCAGTCCCACAACAAGGGAATGACTACAGTCTGACCATTTACCACGCCTTCAGTCCCTTCACGATTATCACATTGGTGGGAGTTCTTTTTGACAGAGCTGTCATAAAGCACAGAAATAATGTGCTCAGTCTGGTTTCCGATAGGTCCCCATGTGGAGATGGTGCTGTTGTGCAAATGTCACTGGATTACTGATCCAGACCGGGATAATGCTCTGGCAGCTGGTGGAAGTTAAGAACAATTCACAAAATATCGAGACATAAAATCTGGTGCCAGTAATATTGGCCTTCAATCTAATGTCCATTGTAAACATCTGTTCCTTCCCCAATGTCCTTTCAGGAAGTGAATCTCCCGTGCTTCCTGGTCTGGCCTACAAGTGTCTCCAGACACACAGACATTTAATAAACTCTACAATGGTCTCTGAAGTAGCCAAGCAAGACACTCAATTGTATCAAATTGTTCTGAGTTCTTAAAGGACAAAACCAGACAGAACACGGCAACAAGCTTGGTTTTGGAAAAGGGAACGGGAAACACAGTCCTGTCGACCAGACAGATGCTGCCTTCTTAAAGTTTGAGAGCTTGTGAGAACAATGACAGAGCTTTCCCACAGATTGCACAGAAATATCAGGAAGGGAGCAGGCTATTAGATACTTTTAGCAATCCTTGTTCTAGCTCATGGAGGCAAGTTCACTTTTATAACCCTAGTTAATACATTCTTCAGAAGCTCATCAATTCATGTCTTATGCTGCTCAATGATTGACCGTCAAACCCATACAATCACAGAAGCACTGGCTCTGTACTGTCATAAATACAGTACGATCTACATTAGTTCCACTTTCCAAAATGAGGCCCATAGCCATGTATATTATGGCACTTCAAGGGCACGACCACGTATTTATTAACGGTTGTGAGGTTACCTGCCCTCTCAGGAAGTGCATTCATGACCCCAACAGGCTCTGGATGAAAAACAATCGTCAAATCCTCACTAAACATCAAACCCTTCACTTTAACATGGTACTCTCTTGTTCTTCGCCCTTTGACTGAAAGGAACAGCTGCTGCCTATCCATGCTGTCGATGCCCCTGGTAATCTTATCCTTCTGAAGAACGTCCCTCTTAGCCTTCAATGCTTCAAAGTAAACAATCCGAGCAGATTTACTCCATCCAAGGGAACATCCTGGTGAATCTCTACTGCACCCTCTCCAGTGCAATCACATACTTCCTGTTTTGTGGCTCCCAGAACTGTACATAGTATTCCATTTGGCCTTACCAAAGTTCCACATAGCTCTTGTAATCTGTGCTCCCATGAATAAAGGCTATGTTTATGGTCGCTATACTTTGTCAACTTGTGCATTAACTTGTTTAATCACATTCAGGGATGTTTCCAGAACCCTCTGAGCTTACTAGTGTGCTGCTATTCATTGAATCCTCCCCTGTCTGGTTCCTTCTTCCAAAGTACATCACCTCATATTTATCAGGGTTACATTCCATTGGCCATTGTTCCACCCATTTGATCATTCCATCTGTATCTTCCTGTAATATAAGGCCTTCCTCCTCACTGCCAACCAACCAGCCAAACTTTGTGTCAAACGCAAACTGATTTATCACACTCACCCTAACCCCCCCACCCCCCAAAATTCACAGCTGCATCATTTATGAATGCTACAAACAATAAGGTTAAAAGTCACACAACAACGGGTTATAATCCAACAGTTTTATTCTTAAGCACTAGCTTTCGCAGCGCTGCTTCTTCATCGCGTGATTATGCTCTTCGAAATGTCGTGCTTAAATAAACAGTTGGATTACCATCGAGTGTTCTGTAATTTTTTAACTTTGCCCAAGCCAGTCCAACACTGGCATCTCCGAATCACAAATAAAATGGGGACACAGCGCTGATCCCTGTGGTACACGATTGGATACTGATCTCCAGTCAAGCAAACAGATTTCTACCAGCAGACCTTCTGTCTCCTACCACTAAGTTGATTTGGAAACAACTTGGCAAATTACTAATAAGTCCTACCTTTTCCCTGGTTATTCTGCTCCACTTGACCTACCTGTAGTATATTTGGGGATTCTCCTCAATCTTTCCTGCCAGCAGCTTTCCATGTCGCTGTGTTCGTCAGTCCCCTTCAAATGACGAATGACCTTCTAATTGCAGTCTGAAATGGTCTATCATTTGCCTGCAATAATTTGCCTTAAATATAGAGTAGACAGCCAGAGAAAAATCCTGTTTATTTCCACCTTGTCATGTGTTCAGTGACGTCTCTAAATTTCACTATGATCATCTCTCATTCTTTGAAACTGTAAAGAACACAGGCCGAGTTTCCACATAAGGCAATATCGCCACCTGAGGGATAAATCTGGAGAATATCCATTGCACACCCTCCGTGGGCATTATATTCTTTCTCAGATTGGGTCACCAATACTGGACTCAATACTCTGTGTACAGTTTCATTAGCAAGCTGTGAAACTGCTTCAACATGACCTTCCAACAATGTTCTGATTCTCTTAAATGAAGGCGAACCTGACTTTAACTTTTCACTTTTATATATTCCTCCAATTACCATTTGCATTACTTTATTTATGAATTCACTGCATGAGTTCTTATTTAAAAAAAGCCTTCTGAAAATCGAAATACGCCATTTCTATTTTGCAATAAACAAGTTCAAATCATTCTGAAGTTTGTCAAATATGAAGACTCTGTCAGACTCTGTCAGTGCATACTGATTCTCTCCAATGTTGCTGTTAATTTCTCAATATCCAATATCAGATCCTACATAATAGGTTCCATCAGTTTACCTACAGATGCCAAGTTAATTGGTCTGCAGTTCTCCACACCATCTCTTCTTCCCTTTGCAGATGCTTGAATCCCTTCCATTTATCTCCAGTGCTTGGAACACATTTACTAACTTCCAGCCTCTGCAGAATGTACAGGAAAATAAAACAGTCATCGACAGCACAACAAATGCGTCTATTGCTGATTTATTTCTAATATTTTGATACGAAGTACAACTGGCTCATCAACTTAGCAATGCTCAATCCAGCGACAATACTACTATGCTAGCCTTCAACTACTACCTTGTTACTGATATGAATTGACTTTATGTCTTTAGTTCCACAAGTTCCATGTGATCATTGGTATTACTCAGCAATTTTATGGATCTTCCTCCTTGATAACAGATACAAAGGAACTGGTTATTTTCTTGGCCATTTCCCTGTTCTCCTCAATAACCTCTCCTCTCCTGATTACAAAATTCCACATTTGACACTGCTTTTATTTTGTTTTCTTTGGAATACAGATTGTAGATATATGTAGTCTTTGTGTTCTTCTTTCACAGAATCAGTAAAAGCCCACAGTGCGGAAAAGGCCTTTTGGTTCAGCAAGTCCACCCTGCCGCTCCGAAGAGTAACCACCCAGACCCATTCCCATCCAATTCTACATTTTGCGACCTAATCTACACAACCCTGAACACTTTGCACAAATAAGCATGGCCAATTCACCTAACCTGTAATTCTTTGGACTGTGGGAGGAAACCGGAGCACCCAGAGGAATCCCACGCAGACATGGGGAGAATATGCAAACTCCACACAAACAAATTTCTGAGAATTCTCTGGTTGCCACCATGTCTAAAATTCTCCTGAGCTCACTTCCTATGATTAATATAATCTTTAATTTATTATGTTAACCTTCGTGAAGTCACTTGCCCTTACTTTGGTGATTCTACCTGAAAGAAATAGACATATTTTTCAGACAATGCAGGATTTCTCTAGATCTCCTGGTCCTGAACAGGTGCATCCAAGAACACAGCAAGAGGCGAGAGAAGATATTGCGGGGGCCCTGGCTGATCTTTTTCCATCACCCCTGTCCATGGGGGAGGTCCCAGAAGACTAAAGGGTCGTGAATATTGTGCCCTTGTTCAAGGAGGGCGGTGAAGAAGAACCTCTAAACTATAGACCCGTTAGCTTAACAACTGTGACATGTAATTTCCTTGAGAAGGTTCTGAGAGATAACATATGCATGCATTTGAAAAGACACGGTTTCATAAGGAGCAGTCAGCACGGCTTTGTGCATAGGATATCATGGCTCATATTTCTTTCGCGTTCTTTTGAGGAAGGGACCTCAAAAGGTGGTAGTTGGTAGACGTAGTCTACCTAGTTTTCAGAAAGGCCTTTGATAAGATTCCACATGATAGGCTGCTCTGAAAGGTTCGCTGGCATGGAATTCGGGGGATCTGGCAAATTGGACACTCAATTAGCTTGATGGGAGAAAGCAGAGGCTAATACTGGAAAGATGCTGATTGGACTGGAGGCCTGTGACTAGTGAAGTGTCTCAGGGGTCGGTGCTGGGCCTATTACTGTTTATTACCTATATCAATGATTTGGATGAGAATGTACAAAGCATGAATAGTAATTAGGATGATGACAATAAAATAGGCAGTACTGTGAACAGTGAGAAAGATTATCAGAAATTGCTGCAGGACTTTTATCAGCTGGAGAAGTGGGCCGAGAAATGGCAAATAATAATTAATATAGATATATGTGGGGTGTTGCATTTTGGAAAGTCAAATGCAGGTTGGCGTTTCATGATGAATGTTAGACCCCGAAGGAGTGTAGGGGAACAGAGGGACCTTGGAGCTCAGGTCCGTGGTTCTCTGAAAGTAGTTCCACTTAGACACGGCAGTGAAAAAGGCTTTTGGCACACTGGCCTTCATCAGTCAGAGCATTGAGTATAGAAGTTGGCGAGTTATGTTGCAGTTAGACAGGACGCTGGTGAGGCATGCACTTTGAGTATTGTGTTCGGTTTTGTTCACTTTGCCATAGGAAGGATGTGATTAAACTGGAAAGAGGACAGAAGAAATTTACAAGGATGTTGCCTGTACTCGACGGTCTGAGTTGTAGGGAGAGTTTGGACCGGCCTGAATATTTTCCTTTGAGTGTAAGAAACTGAGGGGAAATTGTATAGAAAAGTATAAAATCATGAGATGCATGGATAAGGTGAATACACACATTCTTTTTGCGAGTTTTGGGAATCAATGTCTAGAGGACATCAGGTTAGAGGTGAAAGAATAAAAAGAATCCTGAGCGTCAACTTTTTTATGCAGAGGTTGGTACACATATGGAATTAGCAGACAGCGGTTTGGTTGAGGCACGTACATTAACAACGTTCAAAAGACTTTTAGACAAATCTGCGGATAGGAAAGTTTTAGAAGAATAAGGAGCAAAGGCAGGGAAATGGAATGAGCAGGATGGACAATTTGGTCGGCATAGAACACTTTGGTCCAAAGGGTCTGTGTCCAAGCTGCCGGGCTCCATGGTTCTATGACTATAACAACCATTGCTTGTCTACATTTCACGCTCAGACATTCGATATTGTATGCAAGCGCTATGTAAAATACAACATATTAACGTCAATAGTCCTCAGAGCAAGGTTATTAATGAGTCCTTCTGAGTAAACAATACCAAATCGAAAATAACCTCCTCTCTTGTTAGAGTCACAACATACTCTTCAACCAACCTGTTTTACGCTTATGGAATTTCTTTTTCACAACAATAGCAGTCACTTAATTAACGTAATTTAGATGCAATTTAAGATCATTCAATAATACTGCAGCACCCACAGTATTTGCATCTCTAATTTCTACAGTATACAATGCACAGAATTTGCACGAGAGCATTGGTTTAGATACATAATACACCAATGCTTGTTTCTCCTTCCTATTTGTAAGATCCACCCAATCTGATTCTGTGGAATCTGAGGGACAGGGTCTGTGGCGTTATTAGTGATAGACCTGGACAAGACATTCGGGGAGGGTTACCTTGACACTGACAAGATCTGAAGAAATGACCAGCATCACAGGACAAGCATCAATATCCTCCCCACTCTGTCAGGTTAACTGTTACCATACTCTCTCTGCTGCCTCACACTCACTACCTGTTATAGCACTTACCCACTAACAAGGCGCACACTCGATCTCCAAAAAAGGCTCACGCACTACCACTCTCACTATTGAATTCAGCACCTTTCCCACCCCACCTCCACGCTGTGCGCTCTCTCTCCCTCCATTAGTAACACAGCATGGATATAACACTGTGGACTCACTCCCTCCGGATACCTCACCATTTCCCTTCCCCCTCCACCTACACCAGCTCTAAGAGCAGGGCCACACCCCCCCACCATCACTCCTCCCCCCCCCGTTCTCCCATTCCAGGAGAAACGGACTGTAATAGGAGAGAAAGGACCAAGCCAGATGGTGGAGCACGCGATATCTGACCCATCCTCCACCACCCCGCCCCCCCGCGCCATGTGAGGAGGACCCTGGTACGAGCCGGAGTGGACCGGGACGTGTCGTATGCAGATTCTGTGACATCCATGTCCCTCCAACTGAGTAAAAAACAATGTTCAGTGAAGGGCAATTCGCACTTTAACCACTCTGTCTGTTCTCACAATTTTCTCCCTCCCAAAACAACAAATATCTCATTGCAGAGAGATACAGACACAAAAATATTCAGACACATGTGAACACGCTAATATATTTACACAATGAGTACTTACACGGAGATAGAACCACACACAAGTAGTGGCATACGGAGACATAGACAGTCGCACACAAATAGGCACAAGCACAAGTAAAACGCACAGGCTAATACACAGATAAACCAATGTCAGCACATAAATACACAAACACAGAGACACATGAACAAACACACACAAGTACACATATGGAAGCACAGAGACACAGATACTAGTGCTTATAAGACAGAGATAGGTAAGTCTTTGATGAATAAGCATGTCGAGAGTTACAGAGAGTAGGCAGGAGAATGATGTTGAGAAACCTCTAAGCCAGTATTAAATAGCATTCAGAATCGATGGGCCGAATGGCCTAATTCTGCGTTTTTAATGCCCGTGCGGTGTCATGCTATCAGTTATTCTCTTCCTTGGAGAGGAGCAGAGAATGAGTTTAATACATATTTGATTGAGAAGAGTCAGTGGTCCTATTGGACAGGTTTAGAGGGCTGAATGGTTTATATCTATGCCTAATGATTCTGTCCTTGCGTTTCAAAAGAGGTGGCGATTTCATGTTAGGTTAACACAGTTTAAAATAACAGGTCCCACACTGAAATAAGGTCGCCCCTTCCACTTTAGTATTGTACTATCTGTAGGGTCCTCATTCTCAGGGAGCAGTGAAGACTCGGTTATTGAAGATATTCAAGACTGAGCTCGACTGATCTTTGCTGGACAGGACAGTCAATATTTATTGGGAACAGACAGGAGATAGATGGTCAAACACAATCAGATCAGCCATGAGCATTCTGAATGGTGGCGCTGAATAGCCAACTGCTGCCCCTAACCCATGTGTTCTTCCCTCAATCCACCCTCGATGCTGTTCCAGGGATATACTGCTGCTACTACCTCATGCATTGTGCCCTCCATCCACACGTCGAAGCTGGGACAGAAGTAGGGGACCACCTCATTCAGCCAGTCTTTATCGTTACCATGAGACTGGAGGAGACCATTCTGCCTCTTTAACGAGTGGCAGAGAAAAATGAAACGAATCATTTTAGCTCATTGAGTACATTTTACTGCACAGCAGGCCATTTAAACTGCCTGAACTGCTACGCAGGAAGCGGTTGCTAACAGTCAATAGAGAGAAGACGTAAATGCTTATTTTCACATTACAAAGCTGTAACTGGTGGAGTGCCTCAGAGATCACTATGAAATAATCAACGATCAATATCTGTATCAAAGGTCTGGAGGAAGAGACTGCATATATCAATGCCCAATTAGCTTAAACGCCAAGCTGGTCATCCAGTATGTTATCAAATGGAGGTCGTGTGTCATCAATGTGATAAAGGAAAAGGGAGGTTAGTGAGCAAAACTTCAGCAGATACAGCATAATGTGAGTTGTCTATTTTGGATGGAAGGATAAAACAATGTTAAAAAATTTAAGTGGAGAGAGAATAAAGAACTCTGTGATCACGGACGGTAATCATGATCATATGTAGTTAGTCTGCACTTGCAGTAAGTGATTTGGAAGCTAAGTGGAATGATTGTGTTTCTGTCAAAGGGTACCAGGTTTGATCAGGAATGTTTTATTGCATCTGTACCGGTGAAAGTGAGGAGTGCAGATGCTGGAGATCTGAGTCCAACAGTGTGAGGCTGGAAAAGCGCAAACTATCAGGCAGCATCCGAGGAGCAGGCGATTTGGCGTAACGGGTATAAGTCCTTCATCAGGAATCTGCCCGAAACATCGAGTCTCCTGTTCGTTGGGTGCTGCCTGACCTGTTGTGATTTTCCAGAATCACATTTTCCGAGTCTACATCTGTACAGGGCGTTGCTAAGACCACATATGACACATTATGTGCAGTTTTGATCCCTTAACCTAAAAACAAGATAATTGTTTTCGAAGCTTATCAAGAATGTTTTGCCAAATTTTCCTGGAGTGAAGGCCTTTTGTTCTGAAACATTGTCAGTTTTGGTCTTAGATGAGAAATCTTTTTGAAGCATACACAATTTCGAGAAAAATCAGCTGGATACATATTTTCTCTTGTCAGGGACACTAAAACTATGGAATAAATGTTAAGAATAAAATGTATTGATTTTCGCACATATATTTTGAAGACATCGAACGATTTTTAAAAATTAACCATATGCATACCTTCATATGATCAAATTATAAAGCAGGAATTTTTTTTTTTGCTAATGAATAGCACTGTGCATAACAACAGCAATGATGCACTTGCATATCGTCCATTATTATCCATTCCAGAGAATGTTCATGACGAGCGCACACGTTCCAGTTTGGTGTTCAGTTGACGTAATTGTATGTTTCAACACAGAGAGGGAGAACAATGTTCCCTGCCTGAGAAGCAGCAGCTGATTGATCCCTCTCTGTAATTGTGTTCCACCTGACAACAGTAAATCCCTGACTCACCGCTACCTGATGAGTCGTGGAGAATTCCTGTTGAGAGATTCATTGGAATCTCCCTACAGTCTGAAGCAAAGGGAATTCAGCTAAATCCAACTATTCCGGCGAGAAATCGCATTACAAGCAGCTTGACTGCCCAGAATGGGCGGCACGGTGGCTCAGTGGTTAGCACTGCTGCCTCACAGCACCAGGGACCCAGGTTTGATTCCAGCCTCGGGCGACTGCCTTTGTGGAGTTTGTATATTCTCCCCCTGTCTGCGTTGGTTTCCTCCAGGAGTTCCAGCTTCCTCCCACAGGTCCAAAAATGTGCAGTTCGGGTGAATTATCCATGCTAAATTGTCCATAGTGATAGGTGCATTAACCAGAAGGAAATGGGACTGGTTGTGTTACTCTTCGGAGGGTCGGTGTGGACTTCTTGGGCCGAAGGGCTTGTTTCCACACTGTGGAGAATCTAATCTAATAGCTTGAGAGGACAGAATAACATTTGGGACAGTCTGTCATCTATCCATTTGTTATGAGTTCAACTATTATGACACTCTGGAAAGCTTTCATTTTTCTATTTTGTCATAAGATGTGGATGTGTGTGTGTGTGTGTGTGTGTGTGCGCGTGAGTTTGACATTTTTCTAGAGGATGAGCCAGGCTGACATTTATATCATTAGCCATATCACTAAACTTTGAAATTTGTTGTAAACAGTGGAGCAGTCTAACTGCAAAAGCAAACACTGACCACTGACCACGAATTCTAAAAGGGCTGTTCAAGTGGGAATTCCCTTCCCCAGAAGTTTGTGGTGCCTGGATGTTTACATTTATTCAAAGTTGTGTCTGTTAAATATTTGATAGACAAGTAAATGCAGGAAAATGGTGCACGGACAGAAGAAGCACTGCTGAGACCACAATCAGATCAGCTACGATTTTAGTGCGTAGCAGAGCCAGGAAAAGTGCCTAATGGCCCACTGTTGCTCCTCAGTCCGATGTTCCTATATTCCATTCAGCCCCTTACAGCTCCTGCACATGAGTAGATGGAGACCACTTGCTCGAAATACCTGGTCCACAGTAATCAAGGATCTCCTTCTGTCCCTCACAATTGGCACACACAGTTTGGTGTGGGGTCAAAAATGTTAATTCAAAACCCAGGCTGGGCTCAAAAGACGCCTCTGATCTCTTTATAGAGTGTCTCCTCTCTGCAACTTGTGCTTCATTTGTTGGTCACGATGCAGACCAGATACATTGTGAATACAGTCCCCATATCTCACCCAGAGATGAGTTATAAAATGCTTTGCTGTCTCTAACTGCAACATGCAATAACGGAATTCTCAGGAAAATTACAACCATTAACTTTCTAATTACAGAATATGAAAGCATGAGGAACAGGATCGGATGGTAATTCGGATGGTCAGGCCTGCCGTGCCATTGTAGAAGATTATGGATGATCCAATGTTGGTATCAACTCTGTTTTATTTCCCAATTCTTCACATCCCTCAATTCTGTGACAGGTTCAAAAACCCACCTACCTCCTCTACAAATCCTTTCAGTGATCTAGCTCCCCGAACTCTATGTACCAGATAATTCCTGACATTCACAATCCTCTGTGAGAAGGTTCCGCTCCCAAGACAGACCCTAATATCAAGGCCAGAGTTGACTCAGGATGCTATCAAGGAACGTTAACTAAATTACATTTAAAAGGAATCAGCCACAATCTCTCCCCTGGTTGGGGTCAGCCATCGCAGAGAGGAAGGTGTTCGTGGTTGGTGGGCAATCATCCTCTCAGTCCCGGGACATCCCTACAGGAGATCCTCAGGGTAGCTTCCTCGATACAATCGTCTTCAGCTGCGTCATCACTGTCTTTCTCCATTGTAACATCAGAAATGGGGATGATCTCTGAACATCACACAATGTTCAAAACATTTCCCCCCCCTCAGCTCCTGAAGCAGTCTGTGTCCACGTGCAGCAAGACCCGGACTTCATTCAGGCCCGTGCTGTTAAAGTGTCCGTAACATTCATGTGACAAAATGGCCGGACACTGCACATTTCCACAGTTAACTGGGGAGCTCATTCAGCATCTCAAGCTGGTTTCAAGCGAATATGAGCTAGCATTCAGCCCATCAAAACTACTGAACGGGAAGAGTCGCAGTATTCAATACTCGTGCCTGTTACATAGGAAGAGGAGGGGTCTGGTCAGCACATCGAACTATTAAACAGGAACAGGTGGAGCCCAAACAGTTTCTCTAAACTGTTAGACGGGACCAGAAAGAGGCCATTCAGCCTCGCAAAGGCTTATACAGGAACAGGAAGATGTCACTGATGCTCCAACATGACAAATCACAGGAGCAGATCATAATGTTCATCGTGGCTCCATTGTCTGTGGTGCATGTGCTACTTTAACGTGGTTTGCTGGCAGTGAGGAGGCAACCCAGATGTTTTATGTCAAGTCTCAAGGAAACATCTTCCATCTCCGAAAAGGCAGACCCATGTTCTCCGTGGGGGTCGGAAGCTGGTGGGAATAGCTAACTGTTTTAGTTTGAAGGTATTGTGGCTGATGTTGGGATTGTGGACAACATGACGTTCAGTGCAGGATCACAAACCAAATGTACTGGATTAATTTGCGGAGTTCTTATTCAAAGTCTGGATTTCCTGCTCTCTCATTGATATTGGGAGTGAGCGTGGTTGGGGGGAATATTCAAAAAGGTACTAAAAGTATCTGGAATTTCATAAACTTGATAAAAACAAAGAAGCCGTGAGATTTATCACCGTATCAGTGTCTGTTTCGAACATAATGTGTGATCGTCCATCCCCCTGAAGGTTCAATGCAATGCCATCTTATTCTCTCACAGTGCGACAGATTAATCTTCACTCACTCTTCATGGTACCATCATCCCAGGGATTAGTTTGGTGGAACTCCTTTGCACTCTCTCTGTGGTAAGGAGATCATTCCTTATAAATCAGAGAAAATCTGTGCAGAGTATTCCAACTAATGCCTAAACAACACTCAGGGATGATCACAATAATTACTTTCCCGCACTTGGCCATCTCCATTTCTTTCTTATGGCGTTAAAAAATCCTTCTCTATATACTGCCACTGATGCGAAATTTACAACTTCCACTAGACAGGAAAGAGTAAACCATGTTGCTATGGGTTTGCAGTTACACAGAGACCTGACCAAGGAAGGATAACCCGTTGCCTTCTCTAAAGGACATGATGCAAGCAAATGGGCTTCTGTTTATTATAAATGATGATGATTTATTTTAAATTGCATCATTTTGATTCATGAGACATCAACAGATTATTATTCTGTGCATCTATATTAAGAGTCAATGACTTGAGTACCATGCACTATCTTCCTGTCTGACAGATTCTATGGAGAGAACAAGTTAAACATCTCAAGTACAATTATCTTGTCAAGGACATGTGGTTAGAAGGGACTGTAAACAGGTGAATCCAGATTCCATAGTGACACAAATAAAGACGTTTTTTCAGAAGTTGCACTGCGGCTGACGAGAAGACCGGTGCATCACAATGGTGGTACTGGGCAGGATTAATGAGTGGGGAGGATATGGAAATGTAGATCTGTGCAGGGCTATAAGTATTATGGAGTTTGTGAACAGTCCCATTCTTTCTCGCATATCAGTGAGCAATTTATAAATAGTAATTTGCTTTCTCGAATTTATCAGGAAGGGATTGTTTGATTGTAAGTGAAGACACTGATTTCCCCTTTTCCAAAATTTACCTAACATGAGCAGAAACACAGTTCAACCCGGTTTAATACACAAAGAGAATGACTTACTAGGAACACCGACTATAGCGAGGATGGGATAGTAACCACCTTGTATAATCCAAATGATATCTTCGATCCGTGATGCTAATGATATCCAAGGCTGAGAAAGGTAGTAAAGACCAAAGGATAAACTCCTGTCCATTGTTGCAATATTCCAGTCAAACGTTCTCAGATTCTGATCTGTTGTTGGAACGTTCCAGTCTATTGTTCTCAGATTCTGATCTCTCCTTCCCCTCTCTCTGGAGCTGCTGATCCCTGTTAGTGCTGTCGGTGATGCTCCTGCTAATGCAATGGGCTATCACATCGAAAACAGTCCTTATTTGAAGAAGAGGCTAATCCTCCAGTGACACATTTAGGAATCATAGCGACAAATATTAATCAAAGTCGATGAACAAATAGCTCCAGTTAACCCCTTTCAATTCAATACTGTTATTACTAAATTTCAAAATAACGTATAAAAGTTACACATTCGGAATGGGACATGTAAGGATGACTGAGGGAAGGAATATTGGAGACGGTATATTGATTGTGTGTTATCATTCAATCTGAATTGGATGTGGGAGTAATGACAGAGGATTGTCAGAACATAATTGAGTTTCTCTGTTTATAATTGGCAACATGCAGTCTGGAACTAGTGATCAGTCATTACAATATAAATACAATATTGACAGAACTTTTATAGTTGATCATCTGATAGGAAAATGTGCCTACATCAACATAGGGTTATAATAGACAAACGGCATGGAAATGTTAACAGAGAATTGTCCCTGACAAATGCAATTCAGATTGTTGCTCCAAGATCAGAGAGGACAGGTGAGGGTCATGCTGTTGATTTATTAACGCCAACCAACTGTGATGAAGTGCCACTTACTGGACTTCAATTGCAATGTGATTATGGCATGGGGGAGGATACAGAAAACAGACGGAATTGGGGGACATGGCTGCTGAGACGAGAGTGAGAGAACATGATTTTGCCCATTCATCAGTATTAGAACGTTTCTCGTCATAAATCATTTGAGGAAGAGATTCAAGTATAAATCTACAATGAGGACTGAGGAGAGCTAATATTACTAAAGTCCGTATGACCACAAGACATAGGAGTAGAAACTTGGCCATTCAACACATCCAGTCTGCTCCAGCATCAATCAGAGCTGATGAATTTCTCAAACCCATTCTCCCCATATCCCTTGATCCACTTTACAATCGAGAACCTATCCTACGCAGGCTTAAACATTCTCAATGTCCTGGCCTCCGCAGCCGTCTGTGGCAGTGAATTGCATAGACTCACAATGCTCTGGCTGAAGAAGTTACTCGTTATCTCTGCTCTAAAAAGGTCTTCGCTGTGGTCTATGTCTGTGCCTCGGATCCTAGTGTTTACTAACAATGGACACATTTTCCCAAAATCCACTCTGTCCAGGTCATTCAGTGTTTTGTAAGTTTCAGTTAGAACCCCCTCATTCTTCTAAACCCCATCGAATATCGACCCAGGCCCTCAAACGTTCCTCATATGTTAAGCTTTTCATTCCTGGGAGCATCCTAGTGAACATTCTCAGAACACTCTCCAGGGCCAGTACATATCTGCTGAGCTATAGGGCCCAAAACTGCACACAATAATCTAAATGTGGGCCTGACCAGAGCTTTTTAGTGCCTTGTAAGTACATCACTGCCTTTCTATTCAATTCCTCTCAAAATAAATCCCTTCATTGTATGTGCCTTCCTAACTACTGACTCAACTTGCACGTTTACCTTGAGAGACGCCTGTACTTGGATTCCCAAGACTTTTTGCATTTCAGACATCTGAATTTTCTCCCCATTTAGAAAATAGCCCGTGCCTTTATTCTTCGTACCAGAGTGCATGACCTCATACTAGCCCATGTTTTACTCCAACTGCCACTGCTTTGCCCATCTCCTAACCTGTCAAATCCTTCTGCAGCTTGTCTGCCTCCTCAGTGCTACTTGTCCCTCTTCATATCTTTATAATGTCTGCAAACGTAGCCAGAATGCCCTCCGTTCTATCATCTAGATCATTAATGTAAAATGTGAAAAGTTGACCCAACACTGAGTCTTGCAGAACACATTTTGTCAACGACTGCCATCCTGAGAAGGACCATTTTATTTCCACTACCTGCTTTTTGCCAAGCAGTCAAGCTTCTATCCATGCTAGCACCTTGCCTCTGTCACCATGGGCCCTTATCATAATCAATAGCCTTCTGTGTGGCACTTGTCAAAGGCCTTCATGAGGTCCGGGTAATAACATCCATTGGCTTTCCTTGTTCTATGCTGCTCGTTAATTCCTCAACAGGTTCTAGCAGATGTGTCAAGCATGATCCCCCCTTGATGAAACCATGCTGACTTTGCCATATACGACCATACACATCCAAATATTCAGAAATCTCATCCTTCCCGATCAGTTCCAGGATCCTAAGAACGACTGAGGTTAGGCTGTTTGGTCTGTAATTTTCCGTCTTCTGCCTTATTCCCTTATTAAACAAGGATTTTACGTTAGTGCTATTCTAGTCCTCTGGGACATTCCCTGATTCTAATGATTCATGAAAGATCACCACTAACGTCTCCACTACCTCTGAGCTTTCTCCCTGAGAACTCTATGGTTTAGTCCTTCTGGTCCAGGTGATCTATCCATCTCAGCCCGTTTAGCTTTTCTACCCTCTTTCACTTGGAGATGGGTGACGTACTGAGCTTTGGCCCTTCACACTCTTGAATTTTTGGGAAATTATTTATGTCCTCAGCAATTTCTTTCTTCCCAACTACTGTCTGTCCAGTGTCATTTTCCAGCAGCTCAATGCTCACTTTTGTCTCGCGTTTGCCCTTTATAAATCTAAAGAAAATCTTACAATTTTACTTGATTTAATTGGCAAGCTTACCCTCATATTTAATCTACCCCTTCCATATGTATTATTTTGTTGGTCTTTGTGAGCTTCCAAATTGTCTGGTTTTCCTCTGCCCTTCGTCACATTATATGCTTGCTCTTTTGCTTTTATTCTGTCCCTGACTGCTGACACAAACACCAATGAAGGAGTGGAGCTCCGAAAGCTAGTGTGCCTCCAATTAAACCTGTTGGACTATAACATGGTGTTGTGTGATTTTTTAACCTAATCAGCCATGGTCGCTTCACCCCAATCTCCACACCCCCGCCCCCCACCCTCCCCCCTCCCCCCACTCCTCCCCGCCACCCACCCCCAACCCCGCACCATGCTTCTTTTTTATCTTGGGAAAAATCTCTGTCATGTCTCCTAAATTACTCCCAGATACTCCTGTCATTGCTGTTCCACTGTTTTTCATGCTCGGCCTTTCTCCCAGTCAATTCTACCCAGCTCCTCCCTCATGCCTCTGCACTTGCCTTTATTCAGCTGAAATACCTCAAATTGCAGCATAAATTCAAACATATTATGATCACTGCTCCCTGTGTGTTCCTTCACCTTAAGTTCTCTTAAATAGTCTGCCTTAAAACTAAATCCAGCATTGCCTGTTCCTGAGTGGGCTCCAACACAAGCTGCTCCAAAAAACCCGATTGAAGATATTCCCCAAATTATTTTTCTTGCAAAACACTACCAACCTGATTTTCCCAGTCCACCCATGTATTGAAATCGCCCATGACTATCGTACTTTGCTTTTTTACCCATCTTTTCTATCTCCTGGTGTGTATTGTGCCGCAGCTCCTGACTACTTTTCAGAATCATGGACATAACGCCAACTATGCTTGCTTTTTCAATCTTTGGTGATACTCAATTCTACCCACTCTGATTTTGTGCCATCTGACCCTACTTAAAGTCATACAGTCAGAGAGATGTACAGCATGGAAACAGATTCTTCGGTCGAATTCGTCCATGCCGACCAGATATCCCAACCTTATCTAGTCCCATTTGTCAGCATTTGGACTATATCCTTCATACCCCTCCTATTTACATACCCATCCAGATGCCTTTTAAATGTTCGAATCGAACCAATGTCTACCACTTCCTACCAAATTGTTTCCATACACACACCACCCTGTGCATGAAAAAACTTGCTCCTTTAGTCCCTTTTAAATCGTTCCCTTCTCAATGTAAACCTATACCTTCTATTTCTCCCACACCCTAGGGAAAAGGGTGCCCCTTGTGATTTTCTAAACCGCGATAAGGTCACCCGTCAGCCTCTGATGCTCCAGTGAAAACAGCCCCAGCTTGTTCAACTTCTCCCTGTAGCTGAAGTATTCCAATCCTGGTAATATCCTTGTAAATATTTTCTGAATCCTTTCACGTTTCACAACATCCTTCCAATAGCAACGAGACCAGAATTCTTATGATTGATTTATTTTCATTCTTACTAATATGGCCACCGCTCCCCCCACGCCACCTGTCTTTTCGATAGGATGTATGCCCTTGAATATTCAGCTGTCAGTCCTGATCCCCTTGCAGCACGCCTCTGACAATTTCAATCTCTACCACAAGCTCATTTACCTGGTTTCTTATATGGCATGCATTCAGATATAACACTCTCAGTCCTGTATTAACCGTTCCTCCTCTCAGTGTCATTTGTCTGTCCACTGTGCTTGAAGTTTGATTGCTTACACTTCCAATACACTCTGTCCTATTTGTGCCTGTGCTACAGGTTTTAATAACCCCTCCTGCGTTCTGCACTGTTCCGTCGTCCTTTAATTCGAGTTTTCTAATTTCCCTGATAACTGAAACCCCACCCAAAACCAAAAAAATGTTGAAAGATCTGTCCACAGCCCTAGTTATGTGATTTGCTCGGACTCTGGTCCCAGCACTGTTCAGATGAAGACCAGCCCATCAGAACAGGTCCCTTCTTCCCCAGTAATAAAATATGCTTATGCAACACAAAATACAGGGACAAAGTGACTTTTCGTACAGTCCAAAATCTGGAAAATACAAACAGATAAGATTGTTAAAATACACTCATGACCTTGAGCTAAATAAATTGAAATGTGAATTCCAAAACCATGGAGGTGTTGTGCAAACTTTATCAATCATTATTCGGCCCACAGCGGAGATGCTGAGTTCCCCTATGTCAGTGATCTCCCTCACTGAGATTCTTTGGTCCACTCCCACACACAGTATCTCGGGGTGTTAGCAGTTCCTGCTGCTTGTCGCCCAGTCTATTTAATTTAATCCACCTTCTCCCTGGAACCAATCGATTGGTCGATTGTATTCTGTTTCACTGTCAGCAACCCAGCTCTGTGATGTTACTGGTGATAAATGATCTGGGAAGACAGCCAGTATCAGCACAATGCTCACAGGGTATGGCACCAGACAAAGGGTTTGCAGTCCAGGGGAATTTCTAAATAAAATTTCCATCTTCTGACTATTTTTCTCATGCTGTATCCTGATCTATCCAGCTTCACTCTCGTCTAACACCCGTTCCTCTTACTCAGTCTGTCGCTCCACTTTCAATCCGCTCTGTTGATCTCCCTTCACATTCTTTCTTTTTGTATCATTCTCTCTCTCTCCCTCTCTCTCTCTCTCAGTCTGTCTCAAATAACTCTCTGCTTTCAGATAGTACAGTTGCAGAGTTTGTGGATGTACAATGGGCTGAATTGCCTCCGTCTGTTCTGTATTAATTCTGAGGTTCTCTGACCCACAATAAAGACTTTCAGTGCCTGGAGAAACAAGCTGGTCCTGTGAAAGACACAGGACACAATCATCCATTATCTCTTCCTGTTTTCTGTCATGTAGTGCCCTGGAAATATCTGTCAAACAAAATAGATTCAAATTCAAGCAGATGTGCTGTCTCCCCTACCAGCTCTTTGGCCAGGTTGATTTTATCTGTACTACCTTCCTGATCCTAACATCACTGGCAAGTGACATATTCTAGTCTCTCCAAAATTCAAATATCTTTCAGCATAACTCCGGCAAGATATTTCCTTTATCTTGGTAAATATATTTATTAGCAATTTTTCAACCTTACAAACATATGAACTTATTGTAAAATGCAATCAATAACAATTATCAGTGTAATAAAGAGAAAAAAACACCAATTACAATACAGCAATTGTCTCCTAACTATTAACCTACCCTCTGATACAAAACAAACCCGAACACTGTGCAAAGCACCACCAATCGAAAAGAAAAAAAATCACAAAATACAAAACAGTTATGCTCGGCACAAAGCTCCCAAACAGAGGAACAGGAGCATTGTATATATATCCGTATTAACTCAGGAGACCCTCCTCCAGGGCCCAGGGCTTAACAAATCTAACCATTCTGTTTAAACAAACACCATAGTTAAGACAACTGGCAAATCCGTTTCCAAATAACTCAAGTAGTGCTGCCATGCCTTATAAAAATGGTCTGTTGTGTGCTGCACCATGTTTGTCAAAAAAGTCCAAGTGAATGTACTCCATAATTTATTTCTGCCATCCCAGTAAGCCTGGTTGGTTCTCAGACACCCAATTCATTGGAATTTTATGCAGTATGCAAGAATATTAAATAGTTTCTTCCCATGCCAGTCTAAAGAAGGTAAATTCGGTAGACCTAAGAGGAGAGATATCAGGTCTAGTTTGACTTCAGTCCTCAATACCCTCCCTATCTGTCCTGCCACAGAGCTCAAGTAAACACAAAGCCTATGGCATGTCCACAAGCAATGGTTAAAAGTACTTACACTTATTTTACATTTGGCGGAAACCGAAGATGCTCCTTTTTTAAACTTTGCTAGATGTTCTGGTGTCAGATGAGCCCTGTGCAGAACATTTAACTGTGCAGCACATGTCCTATTTGAGATCTCTTGACTATTATCCCATATGTTTTCCCATGTTTCAGAAGAGATCTGGACTCCTCTCTCTTCCTCCCAGACCTCACACAACCGGTTAATATCCAGCCAGGCCCTGCCACCCAGCAGATGATAGAGGGCACTAACCGAAAGGGTGCTTGTGGAATGTAGGAACAAACTCTCTGATCGGGCTTATAGGGTTAGTGAGAAGCATAGTCTTCTTCCGGATGAAATTCCTAACCTGAAAAAAACGTAAAAGTCTCTGCTGGGCAACCCGTATTTGCAGCTCAGTTGCTCAAAAGACATCATAACCTCCCCCTCAAACAAGTCTTCCAAACTAGAAACTCCTCTCGCTGCCAATACTTCGAACCCTGACTTCATCATCCCAAGTCGGAACCCTGGCACGCCAAGTATGGGTGTAAATGACGAAGTCATAGATCACTCTGATGCATTGCCCTCCAAGCCCTGACAGTAATAATGGCAATAGAGTTCTGGAAGTGGTTCATAACTGTCCTCATCCTATCCATGATGAACGGATTCATAAGAGGGCAATTTGCTTGGGAGGCCTCAATATCCAGCCATATTGAGTTTGGATCGTTACCTATCCATTCGCAGACGCAGGACAGAAGGGAACTTCATTGATACCTTCTAATGTCTGGGAAATCAACTCCTCCCCCTCAACGTGGCAACTGCAAGTTAGTAAGTTTGATGAGGAGCCGCCCATGATACCAGACAAAGGAACTAAACCACCCCATAAGTTTCCACAACGTTGACCTGGGAAAAAATATAGGGAGCATACACAAGGTATAAAGCAAACAAGGAAGAACATTGATCTTAATGAGAGATATTCGGCCCAGCCATGAAATTGGAAGAGCCTCATATCTCTGAAGATCTCGCCTGATATTGTCGAGCAAGTGAACCAAGTTAGTCCGGAATAACAGATCAAACTTGGGGGTAATAAAAATGCCTAGGTACCGGAAATCTGCCCGTGACGACTTAAAAGGGAACTTAGGGCCACCTTCAACTTCTGGCACATCCTTAAGGCTCTCCAAAGGCATATCCTCCGATTTTGCAAAGTTAGTCTTATATTCTGAAATAGCCCCAAATGAATTGATACATTGTATCGAATGAGGTACTGAGGTCATCGGGTTCGATAGAAACCGAAGGACATCATCCGTATACAGTGTAATCGTGTGTGCCCTCGATCCCACTTCCGAAGCAGTTATGTGGACGTTCTGACGAATGGCCTCTGCCAGCGGCTCTATCACCACCGTAAACAACAACGGTGAGCGGGGGCAGCCGTGCCAACTACCCCGACCAATCCTAAAATTCCCAGACTTCTCCCCATTGGTGATGACCGCGGCCAGAGGGTGGCAATATAAAAACTCCACCCATCTCGCGAAGACTGCACCGAACCCAAACTGTTCTAAGACGTAAAACAATGCGTCCATTCCACCCAGTCGAATGCTTTCTCTCCACCTAGGGAAATCACCAACCTCTGAATTGATCGTTGCTGACAAACTTGGACCACATTCAGCAACCTTCTAATGTTATGAGAGGACCTACAGCCCTTTATAAAGCCTGTCTGGTCGTTTTTATTAATATGAGGCAACACCATTTCCAATCTCAGCGCCAGGATCATGGACAGAATCTCCCAATATGAATTTAATAGGGAGATGGGCCTGTATGAGGCACAATCCTCAGGAACCTTCCCCTTCTTAAGAATTAAGGAAATATTAGCTTCTCTCAAAAATGGTGATAGGCATTCATGCATATAGGAGTGATTGGACATCTCTAAACATCAGCCCTCACAGAATCCCTTAAACTCCTTATAAAATTCACCCGGAAGACCATCAAGGCCTGGCGCTTTCACACTCTGAAGTTGCCTTGCGGCCTTCTGCATTTCCCGAACTGTCAAGGGGCTATTAAGGAAAGCGGCCTGTTCCAAGGTTACCCCTGGGAGGACAAGGTTCTTAAAAAGGTCTCCATTTTAGCCATCCTGTCCTCGCAACCTTCAGACCGATACAATTCAAAGTAAAAGTACTAAAAAGCCCCATTAATCTTTTTAGCATCGGATGTGAGGACCTCAGTGCTGCCTCTGATTGTAGGAATGGATTGGGGAGCACGCTTTTTCCGAGTCAGATATGTTAAATACTTCCCTGGCTTTTCCCCATATTCGAACAGTCTTTGTTTGGGAAAAGCAAGTTCTTTCTTTCCGTTTTGTGCCGGTATTGAATTCAAGGCAGCCCAAAGGGCGGTGATCTGCTGTAGGTTAGTGACCAAAGGCAGCGCAAAATGTGCTGCCTCCGCAGCTTTCAACTGCATCTCAAGTAGACGCTGCTGTTCCGCCTTCTGTCATTTCTGGCTAGCCAAATAGGAAACACCTAATCCCCTAGCAAAGGCCTTAGCAGTCTTCCGTAGCATGGACGGACTACTAGCCATGCCTGAGTGGATAGTCAAGAATTCCTGAAACTCCTTCAAAAAGCATTGCTCAAATTTGTAATCCTTAAGGAGAAAAGGGCCCAAATGCCGGTGCTGCAAACCTAGCCCTTCACCCTTGGTCTTTATCTCCAAATCTACTGCCGTGTGATGAGAGATAGCTATATTTCCAATTTTACAACCCATAATCGAATCCAGAAGAGCCGAGGGAGCCAGAAAGCGGTCAATCCTCATGTGACATTTATGTGGATTTGCAAAAAAGGTGAAGTCCCTGCTGGTAGGGTGAAGACATCGCCAAATATTCACCAGCCCCAACTTCTCGCATAAGTCAACCACCTGCTTGTCTTCCGAAGAAATAGTTGGGGGACCACAAAGCATCCTGTCCACTGTCGATCCAAAAGACAATTAAAATCCCCCATAATAATGCGTCGTGTTCCAAAAGCACTCAAATTAGAGAAAGCACGAATCAAAAATTTGAGGGGATGCACTGGAGGGCAGTAGACTTCTAAAATGTCATATTCCTTCCCATGTATCAGGGCTTTAAGTATCACAAACCATCCCTGCTCATCTTTCACTGGCTCTAATAATGTGAATGGAAGAGTTTTCTGGATAAGTACCGTCACTCCCCTACTTTTATTAGTAAAGGATGAAAAGAATATCTGGTCATAACATTCATATTGTAATTTAAGGTGTTCCCCAACATCAAGATGGTTTTCCTGCAACAAAGCGATGTCAACCCTTTCACTTTTAAGGCTAGAAAGCACCTTTTTTCTCCTTTTAACAGGCAAATGACTTCCCTTAATGTTCCAGGTGCACCATGTAATAAGACACTTAGCCATATCCCCTTTCAGACAATCTTGAACCCCTAGAGGGAGAACCCTGCTTAGAAAGAGCCGAGCATAAGTAAATAAAGACTCATAGAGTTGAAGAACTATATATACAAAAACTACTCTATCATAACTATGAACAACTATTCCTACCAAACAAACTAGAAAGAAAACCTACTATAAAACCTTGAATGGAAGACTCTTCCCCCTGCCCATAGGGTGCACTCACCCTACACACCCCCTCCTTCTCAGCTCCTTCAAACCCGGACTGTGCCCCAGCGTTAGGCCAGAAATTTAAAAAAACAAGAAGATGATCCTTAAATCAACAGAAAAAAAGACAAAGTCAGGATGAGCACTCCCCCCATCCCTGGCTTCATGTCACCCCTAGTTGTGATTAAAAGAGAAGCAGAACAAACAAAAAAGGGGGAGAGAGACAACAAAGAACATCCACAAGATTTCCCATCAGAAAACCTAGTTATTAAAATAAAGTAACAACTTATTCCAAAGTCTTTTGCCCCCTTTCCAAAAAGGAAATTAATAGGGAGAAAGAAAGGAATAGAAAAAGGGGAGAGAAAACATGGGGAAAGATAGAAAAGAGAACAAACATTAACCGTATTTTTCAGGCCAATCGTCCATTTTAAAGTGTTCACAAAGTTTTTAGCCTTATCCACTGAATCAAATGTATAGACTGAGTCCTCGTGGCTGAAACGAAGCACGTGGGGTATCTCATGGAGTATTGGATGCACAGGTTCCTCAGCATCTTTTTACCTTCATCAAAAGATTTCCTCTTTCGAATAACAGCTGCAAAGAAATCCTGGAAAAACCATGATTTTTGGCCCTTTGTTCAGCAGCACCTTCGGATGTTTTCCCACGGATCTGGAAACGTCTATGACTTATTGCTTGTTTTTATATGAATAGACGTACACTAGGACTGAGCGGGGGCACTGCACGAGCCCTGCCCTGTGCACTGTAACCCAATAAGCCCTTTCAGTCTGAAGCCTGCTGGACTCGACGTGAAGGCCCAAAAACTTTGACACCCAGCTTTCAATGAAACTGATTGGCTGCTCACCTTCCTCACCTTCAGGGGGCCTGGCAATTCGGAGATTTATCCTCCGACCACGATTTTCGACGTCATTGATATGGTCTTGCAAGGTCCAAACTTCTTGCTCCGGCACCTGGAACCGACTGATGAGGACTCCCTCTCAGCTTTCGAGGCCTTAGTTCGACTCTCCACCTCCTCCAGTCTCTCCCCGAGGCTCTGGATCTCCAGCTCATGCTTCTGCAGCATGGATGCGATCGGTTGGACCTGGGCAAGAATCTCCCCAAGGATTTATTCAATCGCAGCCCTAACTTTCAAGTTAACTCTCTCCATCGACGCAGCCAATTCATGTGAGTCTGTTAAGTTGCCAAGGGGTTTAGGAGAGGTTGCTGCTGCTGTAGCAGCCTCTGGAATGCCTGTTTCTGAAGGGGAGGGTCCTCCCTGCTGCTGTTTGCTTGCTCCTTTTCCCTTTGTTATCCTTCCGACTCCCAAATAGTACAAAATATGTGTTCTGTAAGGTTTTAAACTAATAATTCCACCACATAAATTGGCAAGGGATGGCAAAAAGTACCACTTGGCCTTGGCTGTTAGGCAGAGCTGTCCACAGCAGTTCAAGAGAATCACCCGCCATCTTGCCGAGTCCTATTAACTCCTCTTTAATGCCCCAATATTCACGCCCCTCGGCTCTCTGACAGGTCAAAAATCTTATCTAACTCCTGGTTAAATGTTTTCAGTGGTGCAGCTCCCCTAACTCTCTAGCACAGATAATTCCTGACATTGATGTCCCTCTGTGAGAGGTAATCACTCCCTATGCATACACCATCACCGATTGATTGAAACAAGAGACAAACACAGGGGCTCAGGGCAGAGTGAGTGGCCTTGATATCAAGGCAGTATTTGACTGAGGATGTCATCGGGACCACCTAATTATTTGAGCTGAATGGGGATCTGGTGTAACCTCCCCTCTGGTTGGGGTCTTTCAGAGCACAACGGGAGATGTTTGTGGTTGGTGGCCAGATACTGCACATTACCAAAATTAGAAGAGGCGCTCATTCAGCACCTCAAGCTTGTTGCACACGGATATCTAGAATCCGTTCATCACATCGAAACTACTGAACAAGAAGAGAGACAGCCCATTCAATCCTTTTGCTTGTTCCACAGTAAGAGGAAGGGTCTGGTCAGCACATTAAGCTGTTAATCAGGAATAGTCAGTGCTCAGTCAAACACATGAACCTGTTCCATGGGACCAGGTGGAGACCGTCCAACCCCTTGAAACACTTATCCAGGAATAGAAGGTTGTCATTGATGCTCCAATATGACAAACCAATGGAGCAGAGACTGCACTCAGAGACGGCTTCACGATGTACCTTGTGGCTCCTTTGCCTGTGGTGCACATGATACTTTATCGTGGTTTGCTGGCATTGAGGAAGGAAGCGAAACATTTTGTGTCTATTCTCAAGAAGGCATCTTTCATCTCCGAGAAGACATGTCCATGTTTTCCGTGGACATCAGAAGTTGGTGGGAATAGTTAACTGTTTTCGAATGAAGGTATTGTGGCTGCTGTCGGGATTATGGCTAGCGTGACGTTCAGTGCAGGATCACATATCAACTGTACTGTATTAACGTGGGGAGAGTTTATTCGAAGGCTGGATTAGCTGAGTAAAAGAAAACATGGAATTTATCGCCGTATCAGTGTCTGTTTAGTACATCGTGAGTGACTGTCCCTTCCCCTCCAGTTTCAATGCAAACACCTCTCATTCTCTCACAGCACTAGAGATTAATCTTCCCTCACTCCTCACGGTACTACCGTCCCAGGGATTAGTCTGGTGAAACTCCATTGCATTCTCTCTGTGGCAAGGTGATCATTCCTTATAAAGGAGAAAAAAAAATCATCCACAATATCCCAAAGACTGCCTCAACAACACTCTCAAGGTTGATCACAATAACTACTTTTTCCACACTTACACATCTCCGTTTCTTTCCTGTGTCATAAAAAAATGCATTCCTTCTCGATGCACCGTGAATGATGTGGAATTAAGAAATTCCTTACATCTGTATGTCAGCATCAATACAGCAGCACTAGAGATGCAGATGGAGATGAACATCATGCTCGGGGAGAGACGAAGCAAGAATGCACTTAATATGGGGAATGGTCATCTGCCTGAATGAGAATGAGCAGAAGGCATACAGGAAAGAGTCAGAGGAAGGGATTTACCTTTCCTTTTGTTCTTCCTTTACGAGATGTGTGCAAGACCTGGTCAGGCCAACATGTTTTTCCGATCTTGTACTGAGTTGCTGGTTCACATGTTTCACAGGACGGTAAATAGTAAAACACATTGCTGTGGGTTTGCAGTCACATAGAGGTCTGACCATGGAAGGATGACCCATTGCCTTCGCGAAAGGACATGCGGCAAGCAGATGGGATTTTCATAATTAATGATGATGGCTTCATTTCAATGGCACCAGTTTCCTTCATGTGATGTATCAACAGATTATTATTCTGTGTCTCCTGCCATTACATAGAACATAGAACAATACAACACAGAACAGGCCCTTCAGCCCATGATGTTTTGCTGATAATATTTTCCCAAGGGTGCAATGGAGGCTGATATTAATAAATATTTTACTGGACAGTCAATGCGACTGTGTGATAGGTTTGAGGTGCGGAATGGTCTATGACTCCTCTCATTTGTTTTGCCCTTATTTCTGAAAAGAGGAGATAACTTGCTGTGAGGTAAACACAATTTCAAATTAAAGGGTCTCCCATGAAGATTTGAGATAACGTTGTTCCATTCTCATTCAGATTGTGCGATCCATAGTGCTGTCATCCCCAGGGAACAGTGAAGACTGGTCATTGAAGATATTCAAGGCTGACCTTAAGTGATCTTTGATGGACAGAAGAGACAATATTTAGAGGGAACAGACAAGAATGTGGTGGTCAGCTACAGTCAGACCAGCCATGATGCTTCTAAATTGTGCAGCAGGCTGAAGGTGCCAAATGGTCTACTGCTGATCCTATCCCACATGTCGACCTCCCAGTTCACATCTCGAGGCTGTTCCAGAGAGAGACAGAGAGGAAGACCCCTTTCAGCCAGTCAGAATCGTTATACTGAGTCAGGAGGAGGCAATTCTGTCCCTCTATGGAGTTACACAGGAATAGAATATAGTCATTCAACTCATTGACTAAATTACACCGCCCAGTAGAAGGCCATACAACCTTTCTAGGCAGTTACACAGGAACAGGGGAGCCCTGGTTAGCTAACCTGAAATACAGATTTGAGATAATTACTTGTTTTCAGGTTGGAAAGCTGTAACTAGTAGAATTCTTCAAGGATCAGTGTGAGTTTATCAACTGTATACACTCTAGTTTAATGCCTTGAATGAAGAGGCTGAATATATTGGAGCTCAGTTTGCTCAAACACCAGGATAAACATTTAATAAGATGTCAAGTGGAGGCAGAGCGTCCGCAATAGGATACAGATAGGGGAGGGCAGTGAGTAAACTTGCGACAAAATAAATATCAGAACGATGTGGGTGACTGGAATTTTGTGTTTTGCGAAAATGACAAAACAGCAGCAAATAATTTAAATGGAGAGAAAATGCAGAACTTGGTAGGACAGAGGGATTTGTGTGTATTAGCACATGAAGCACATCAAGTTACTGTGAAGATGTAGCAACTGATTTGGAAGGGAAATGGAACGATGCTGGTCGGGTTTGATCTTAGCGATGTTTTCCTGCATCAGTACAGGGCATTGCTGAGGCCACATCTGATGTATTGTTGGAGGTTATGAGCCCAAAATTGAAAAAAAGCTAAATGATTTTCAAATTTTTCGAAGATGTTTCTTTTTACTTGGCCTAGTGATGAACGCATTATGCCATGAAGGATGAACAGTTCAGGACTGAGAATGAGAGATGTTCTTATTGACCATATACGATCATGAGCAGCGAGTAGCTGGTGAATACCTGATGGATATTTCATCTTGTGTGGGAGAAAATAATTGGGTATGTAATTTGAGAATAAGCTAGTTTCTGAGACAAGGTCGCTGGACCAGAAACGTTAACTCTCATTTCTCTTCAGACATGCTAATAGACCTGCTGAGCTTTTCCAGAAATTTCTGTATTGGTTTAAGATAAGACATTCATTTTAATGAAGATTTTGTGAAGACATTAAGCTTTTTATTTTTATATTGTGCAGGTACATATAAACACATCTTCACATCCAAAAGAGGCTAATTATTTGTTAATGAAATGAATCTGTATACGACAGCAGCATTGATGCACCTGCATGGAGCAGGGAATGTGATGGAGCCATAATGTTCAGACAACGTTCAAGGAGAGCACACATAGTCCAGTCTGATTTCTGATAACATTTTTGATTCAACTTAGGATGGGAAAATGTAACCTACCTGAGAAGGAACAGTCTGTTTCTCCCTTTCTCTTTCCCTTTCCCTCATCACAGCAATATGTGTGAGCTAAAACAAAAACCCCAGTCGGTTTTCTCACTCATGGAGGATTCCTGATGTGGATTCTTTGGAACCTCCCCACCTGATTGAATCAAAGGGGGTTTAGCCAAATCCAAATGTTTCAGGAAGAAATCCCATTGTCAGAAGGTTCTGCGAGCAGAATAACTTCAGAAGTAATTATTCAGACTCGATAGTGAAGGGAACAGACAGGAAATTCTGTGACTGCAAATGGGAATCCAGGGTGGTGTGTAGCCTCCCACGTCCCAGGGTCCAGGATGTCTCAGAGCGGCTGCAGAACGTTCTCACCGGGGTGCGGGAGCAGCCAGAAGTCATTGTGCACGTTGGTACAAAATGACAGAGGTAGAAATAGTGAAGAGGTCCTGCAGAGTGATTACAGAGAGCTAGGAAAAAGGGTAAAAGCCAGGACGATGACAGTGGTAATCTTCGGTTTACATTCAGTGCTATGTGCTAGTGAGGGTAAGAACAGGTCGTTATGGCAGATGAATGCATGGCTAAAGAATTTGGGCAGGTTAGGGATATAGACCTTTAGATTATTAAGAAGTTTTGTGGGGCAGAGGTGACCTGTTCAAGGGGGACGGGTTATACCTGAACTGGAGGGAGGTGGCAATATCCTGGCAGGGAGGATTGCTAGTGCTGCAAGGGAGGGTTTAAACTACATTGGCTGGGTTTGGGGGTGGGATGGGATTATCAACAGCAGGTGACAAGTTTAAGGCTGGAAGTAGATGCAATAATTAGAAACAGTAAAGTGAAGAGACAGGTCAGGCTGGAACATGACAGAGAGCAAGGAATGCCTGTTGGATTAAATTGCATCTGTTACAATGTAAGACGGCTGCCTGATAAAGCTGATGAACTCAGGGCATGGATAAGTATGTGGGACTGGGATGTTATCGCCATTACAGAAACATGGCAAAGGGAGAGATAGGACTGGCAGCATAATGCACCAGGGTACAGCTGCATTAGGCGGGATAGTGGTGATGGAAGGAGCGGAGGGTGAGTTGCATTTTTGATTAAGGCGAGTATCACAGCAGTGCTCAGAGATAAAATACCTGGACGATCATTCAGTGTGGCTTTGTGTGTGGAGCTAAGAAATAAGAATGGGATGATGACATTATTGGGTTAGTACTATAGACCCCCAAATATTCAATGGGAGTTAGAGGAACAAAAATATGTAGAGACATTGGGACACTTGCAGGGGCAATAGAATTCTCATAGTAGGAGATTTTAATTTTATGAATATAGAGTGGGACTGACATAGATTTTATGGCTTACATGGGGTAAATGTTTTAATTGTGTTGCGAAAACTTTCCTCATGCAGTATGGAGAAGGTCCTGTTCGGGAATTGGCAAACTCACCGACTCTTGAGAAATAGAGTGGGAGAGGTGATGGAGGTGACAGTGGGGGAGCACTTTCAGACCAGTGACCATAGTTCTATTAATCTTTAAATAGTTATGGAGAAAGACAAACCGGTACACAATGCAAGTTCTAACTTGGGGCAAGGTCAATATTGATGGAATTAGACAGGAACTTGCAGGGGTTGTTCGGAACAATTTGATTGCAGGCGAAAGGGCCTCCATCAACTGGGAGGTCTTGAAAAGTGAGATGACTGGGGTTCTAGCTTTATATGTTCCTGTGGGGGTGAAAGGCGGGGTTGGCATGAGGATGGAGACCTGGAAGACAAGAGATATTGAAGAGGTGTGGCTCAGGTCCAGGCAGATGGGATTAAAGGAATCCCTGGAGATATACAGGGGATACGGGAGTTTACTGAGGAAGGATCTCAGGAGGGCGAAAAGAGGGCACGAGATAGCCTTGGCTGAGAAGATCAGGAAGAATCCAAACAGGTTGTTTAAGTATATTTAAGAAAAGAAAATAACTGCAGTGAGAATACGACCCCTCAAGGACCAAAGTGGATATGAATATGCGGAACCACAGGAAATCCTCAAGGTTCTCAATGAATATTTCTCCTCTGTGTTTAACGTGGAGAAATACTTGAAGACTTGGTGTGGGACCTTAGGGAAATTAGTGGTGATATCTTGGGGACAGTCCATATCACAGTAGAGGAGGTGTTGGATGTATTAGAATGTAGGAAGCTGAATAAACATCTTGGTTCTGACCAGATGTATCAAAGAACACAGCAGTAGGCTAGAGAAGACACTACAGGACCCTGGCTGATATTTGGCATCATCATTACCTACAGGTGAGGTCCCAGCTGACTGGAGGGTAGCGAATGCTGTGCCCTTATTCAAGAAGGGAAGGAAAGAAATACCTGGGAAATATAGACCAGTAAGCCTAACATAATTTGCTGATGACAGTGAGGTAAGTTTTCAGAAATTGCAGCAGGACCTTGATTAGCCGGGGAAGTGGGCTTAGAAATAGGGAAACGTGTTTATTATAGATAAGTGTAAGTTTTACATTTTTGAAAGTCAAATCAAGGTAGGAATTTCATTGTGAATGGTATGATGTTAAATTGTGTAGTGGAACAGAGGGACCTTGGAGTACAGGTGCACGGTTCTCTCAAAGTAAAGTCACAGGGAGACAGGGAAGTGAAGAAGGTTTTTGGCACACTGGCCTTCATCAGTCAGGGCATTGAGTATAGATGTTGGGAAGTTATGTTGCAAGTTTCAGGACGAGGCCGCACCTGCAGTTTTGTGTTCAGGTTTGGTCACTTTGCTGTTGGAAGGATTTTATGAAACTGGAAAGATTGCAGCTGAAATTTACAAGGATGTTGATATGACCCAACAGCCTGAGTTACAGAGAGAGGTTGGACAAGGAAGGACATTTTTCTTTAAAGCAAAGGAGATTGAAAGAGTGGGAGGGGTGGGGTGGGTTCTTAAAAAAAAACTGTACAAGATCATGAGAGGCATATACTGAATGAACTGAGTTTTTTTTCCCCAGAGTTTTGGAATCGAGGACTGGAGTGCATCAGTTTACGTTTAGTGGGGAAAAAAATAAAACTGACCTAGAGAGGCAAATTTTACACAGAAGGTGGTATGTATATGGAATGAGCTGTCAGTGGAAGTAGTTCAGGCATTAACATTAACAACACTTAAAAGACATTTGGACAAATTCATGGATAGGAAAGGTTCAGAAGCATATGGGCCAAGTGCAGAGAAATAGGTTTAGCGTGGATGGACATTTATGTCAGCAGGGACCAGTATGGGTCAAAGGGCCTGTCTTCATGCTGTAGGACTCTCTGACTCTGCAAGTAGGATAACATTTGGGCCAACCTCTCAGTTTTCCTTTTGTCATGAGTTCCAGTAATATTTGAACAAAGTTCTTTCAAGTTAACATCGCAGAGATATTCATTACCAGTTTGTTATCAAACGCGTGAGTATGTGTGTTTGTGCCTCAGTATTTTTAAAAGGGAAATACCAATGTACATATTTGCAATATTCACTCAGCATTCTTCTTTCCATCATAGTTTGAATAACTTTGTTTTAGTCGTAAACGTGTTGTTGGAGCAGATTAAAGAAATCTGATTGACTTGTTCCTTACACTGACCCTGACACTCTCTGAGAACTATATCACTGGCCATATCACCAACATAATTATAATTGAATTGTTTTGTGACCAGTGGAGGAGTGGGACTAGAAAACGGTACAGTGATCCAAAAACACAATTAATTATCGATTCAGTGACCCTAACGTCAGTGTAGTGTAGGTTGTTGGAGGGTATCTGAGGGATAGGATTTAGGTGCATTTAGAAAGACAAGGACTGGTTTGGAGTAGTCAACATGGTTTTGTGCGATGGAGATCATGTCTCATTAATGTGATGGAGTATTTTGAGAACGTGACACAGAAGATTGAAGAAGGCACTGTGGTTTAATTTGTTTACACTGGCTTCAGCAAGGTGTTTAATATGGTTCCTCATCGCAAACAGGTTAGGTCACATGGAATCCAGGAAATGTTAACCAATTGGATACGAAAACGTGTCTTGAAGATAACGAATTATTTTCCAGACTGAGGCCAGCGGTGTGCTGAAAGAATCAGTGTTGAGCTCAGTGTTTTACATCATGGATGTAAATGACTAGGATGTGAATATCAGAGGCATGATTAGTAATTTTCCAGATAACATCAACAAAGTGGTGCAGCAGATTACGATTAACTCAGAGTACAGCGGCACCTTTGACCCCATCAAAGTCCCAAGGACTGGCAGATGGAGTTTAATTTAGATATTTGTGAGGTTTTGCATTTTCAGTACGTTCAGCCATGTTGTGCACTGGAGAATGTTGCCAAACAAAGAGACCTACGGGTACAGGTTCACAGTTCCTTGAAAGTGGATAGACAGGGTGGTGAAGAACATGTTTGGCACGCTTGCCTTAATCGGACAGAACACTGGTGAGGATTCTTTTAGAATACTGTGCACAATTCGGTTGGCTCTCCTGATGGGAGGATGTTGAGAGGACGCAGAAAATGTTTACAAGCATTTTCCAGTACTGGAGGATTTGAGCTTCATGGAGAGGATGAACAAGTTGTGGCCTCTTCCCCTGAACTGGCGGAGGGTGAATGTTGACATGGAATTGATTTTTCAAATCCTAAGGGGCATGGATAATCTGAATTGCCAATATATTTTTCCCAAGGTAGGGAGTGTAGAACTATTCAGCATAGGTTGAAGGTTTGGGGGAAAGACTTAGAATGGACCTTAGTAGTTACATTTTCATGCAGAAGATGGTGCGTGTACAGAAAGTGCTGTCAAAGAAAATGTTGACAGTGGGTCCAATTACACTGTTAAAATACACGTGGATAGGTACATAAATCGGAATGGTTCAGACGGATATGGAGAAAATGATGGCAAATGGGACTAGATAAGTTTGGGATAACTGGTTGGCATGGGTAAGCTGGAATAAAGGATCTCTTTCCATGCTGCATGACTCTCTGATTCTATCAGAGGGATGGGAAAATTCTACAAGGACCTTTTAAGTGGGAATTCTCTTCCCCAGAAGTTTGTCATTCCTCTTTGTTTAAATTTATACAAAGCTGAGTTAGTAGAGACGTAATAATGGGATACAGAGAGGAAGGTGGAGCTGAGACCACAACCTGATCAGCCACAGTCTTAGTGTCTGGTGGAGAAGCCTCAAAGTGTCTAGTGACCCACTCCTGCTCCTCAGTCCCATATCTCTGCATTCCATTCAGCTCCTCAAACCTGCCAGACAGGAACAGTTGATGTCGACTTACTGCTATAACCTAGTACACAGGAACAAGTAAGATCATTCAGTCCCTGAAGACTGCCTCATACGGTTTGGGTGATTTGGAAAATACAATTGGAAAACTCAGGCGGGATATGAAAGACTCCCCTCATCTCTCTTTACAGAGCGTCCCCTCTCTGCAACGTGTGCCCCAATTGTTGTTCATGTTGTAGACCCAGATTCACTGTGAATACAGCCCCCAGACCTCATCTAGTGATGGCTCACAGAATCCTCTGGTCTCCCCTGACTGCAATATTCAATAACATACCTTCCAGGAAAATACCACCCACTAATCTTCCAATAACAGAATCGGAGTACATCAGAAACAGGAGCACATCATTCAAACCCCAATCCTGCCCTTCACTAAGAACATGGCTGATCTGCTCTCGTTCGCAAATCCTCTTTAATATCCGATTCCTCATAGCCCTTAACTCTCTGACAGGTCAAAATTCATTTACCCCACTTGTTAAATACTTTCATAGAAGATAGAACATAGAAAAGTACACAGTACAGGCTCCTCTGCCCTCGATGTTGCATCTACCTTTTATCCTACTCTCAGATCTGACTAGCCTATATATACTACATTATACTATCCTCCCATGTGCCCAAGTAAGAGTCGCTTACATGTCCCTATACACCTGACCAGATACCACAGCACGCAGTGCAGTTCACGAACTCACCCCTCTCTGTGTAAGGAACCGATCTCTGAGATCTCCTTGAAACTTAGCTCCAAATGATGCCCTCTCCTGACAGCCATTTCTGCCTTGGAAAAAAAGTCTCTGGAGATCCTCACCTCTCATCCTTCTTCATGCCAATGATAAAAGCCCTATCTCTGTTAGCCTTTCTCCATTAGACCTGCCCTCCAGTCCAGGCAGCATTCTGGTAAATTTCCACTGCACCCTTTCTAAATTTTCCATATCCTTCCTCTAATTGGGTGACCAGAATTGGAGAAAATAAGTCAAGTGTGGTCTAATCAGGCTCTATAGAGCTGCAGCATAACCTCTTGGCTCTTAAAAACAATACCTCTGTTCATGAAAGCTAACACACCATTTTCCTTCTTAACAACCCAGTCAATCTAGGTCACAACTGTGAAGGACCTAACGATATGGAACCCAAGATCACTCAATTCCTCCACACTGCCAAGAATCCTGCCTATAACCCTGTATTCTGCATTCAAATTCACTTTTCCAATTTGAACTCCACACTTTTCCAATTTGAACTCCATCTGCCGCTTCTTAGCCCAGCTCAGCATCATTCAATATCTCATTGCAACTTACAACAGCCTCCCACGCTATGTACCACTCTATTGCTGATAACTCTTCGTTTTATCAGCAATTTTGCTAACCCACCTTTCCACTTCCTCATCCAAGTCATTTGTAAAAGTCACAACGAGCAGGGGTCCCAGAACTGATCCCTGCAGAACACCACTGGACCCTTTCAGTGATCTAGCTCCCCTAAATTTCTGTGTAAGAGAATTCCTGACATTCACGACCATCTGTTTGAACAAAACATTCTCTGCTTCTACACCATGACCTATTGATATGAACAAAAGAGGGAACACATGGGATCAGTTTGAGAGACTGGCCCTGAACTCAAAGCAGTATTAGACTGAGGATGACATCAAGGAGCCTGAGAAAAATCTCACTTAATGAGAATCGATTGTAAGCTCTCTACTGTTTGGAGTTATTCACAGCACAAGGGAAGATGGTTATCACCACTGGATATCAATCATCTCAGCCATGATACCCATTTGTCGGAGATCTTCAGGGTAGCTCCTTCAGCCCAGGCATCTCCAGTCGGTCATTATAGAATACCTACAGTGTGGAAGGAGCCCATTCAGCCCATTGAGTCCAAACTGAGCAGACGTGGGGATAGTCACAGAAGTTTACATCATGTTCAGAACAAGTTGTCCCTTCTCAGCTCTTGAAGTAGTCAGTGTCCATGTGAAACTAGAACTGGGCACCATTCAAGATCATGCTTTTAAAGCCTGGGTAACATTTATGTAACAGCAATGGCAGACACTGCACATTTCTCAACTAAATGGAGGTGCTCATTCAGCACCACAATCTGAGTTCACAAGAACATGGGGCAGTCATATAGCCCATCAAACTATTGGACAGGATGTGTGCTAGCTCATTCAATCCCTCCTGCCTATCACACAGGAAGAGAAGGAATCTGTTCACTCATACACGTCACTTACACTGGATCAGAAAGAGATCCTATCACACCCGGAGTCACATACAAAGGAACAGGAAGACGTCATTCAGTTTCTCAAGTCACTAATACAGGAACAGGAAGATGCCAGAAATGCTCCAACATCACAAACAAATGGAGCAGTGACTGAACAGATGGACTGTTCCAACCTGGTCCACATGGCTAATTACTCATACGACCTATGTGCTATTTAACATGGTTTTCTGGCAGTAGGAATGGCGCCAACTTTAGTAACCATTCTCCAAGATGTCTTCCATGTTCAAGAAAGCAGACCCATGGTCTCTGTGGAGGTCAGAAGCTGGTGTAGAATCGTTAACTCTTTCAAAATGAAGGTATTGTGACTGCTGACAGGATTGTGTACAAAGTGACATTCAATACAGTGTCACACAGTAACTGCATTCAAGTGCCTAGAGTTCATTCAGAGCCTGTACCTTTCTGTCAATCGAAATGGGGACTCTGCAGAGGCATATAAACTTTTGGGAATCAAACATCCAATGAATAGTGTGGAAATCTGACCCTATTCAGCTGTTTGGTATGTAACAAGCATCAGTCTGTAACATCAAGTTTCAACTTCTTATCTCGCACAGCGCTACAAATTAAACACATGGATCCTGCACTCTCTCCTCATGGTACCATCATGCCAGGGTTTAGTCTGGTGAAACTCCTTTGCACTCCCTCTGTGACAAAGAGATCATTATTTATAAAACAGATCAAGTCTGTACACAATGCACCAAACACTCTCTCAACAAAACACACCATTGGGAAAGATATACCAACTCTGTTGTTTCAATCATTTTGCATAAAGAGCCACATATCACTTACTTCCTGCAACGTTGGTGACTTATGACCAAGGTCATCCAGGTCCTTTTCAACAACAGCACTTCCCGATCTCTCACCATGGAAAAACAAACATAAATATGAATGAAGATGTTTGTTTACATCTGAATCATTTTTATACCTTGTGAACAGCTATTGCCAAAACACTGATCCAAATGATACCCAACAAACCTCCAGTCCAGAGGAAAATACTACTCCCTTCATTATCTCCAATATCCAATTTTTAATCCATATGGTATATATTTCACACCTACATACCCAAGGAATTTAACATTCCCCACTCAACTGTATTCAACTATGTCAAACGTCTGCTGAAATTTAGATACAATGGTGCTGACAGTTGAGCACCATTGACATTTCCCAATGGTGCTCAACTGTCGATGTCACAGCGGACAATGTCTACAAATTCCAGCAGGTTTATCAAAGATCATTTCCTTTTCCTGAATCTAGACCGACTCTTCCAAATCAGATCACTATTCTCCAAGTGTTAGTTGTCACATTCCTTATAAAAGGTTACAATATTTTTCTCAAGCTGACAACTACCTATTTAGTTTTCTGTTTGCCCTCTCCATCCTGTTTTAAATATTTCAGTTTACAATAGCTGCTTTCCAGTCTGCAGGATCCTTTCCAGAATCTAACCAGCTTTGCAAAATAATCAATAATTATTTCATTAGCTCTATCGCCACCTCCTCAATACTCTGGGATGCAGCTCAGCAGATTCAGTAACTCATGACACTTCAATTTAATTAGATTTTCAAAAAGCATACTCTTCATTAATTCTAATTTCCTGCAGTTTTTCATTTTCACTAATCTTCAGTTCCCTAATATTTCTGGAAATTAGTTTCTGTACCTTCCCCTGTGGAGATGGAACCAATGAATTCCTCTCAGCAGGCAGATGGCTTCTGTCAACTTGGGAATACATCAGAGGACTGCACTTCAGAGATGGTGGATGTATTACCCACTCCTGACTGGAAAGTTCCAGAATCAATCCAGTTCACTTCATGGTAAGAGTCAGTACAGTCCTGTGCCTGATGTGAGGCTACAGGTTATACTGAAGGAGAGGACACAGTTCAGTGACCACCTCATTTTTGAAACTAACTGGTTTGTCACTTTACACTTGGAATGGATCCAGCTTAGACAAATGTTCCTCGAAATCCCAGGGAGGAATGTGCAGCTCCCAGCCCCACCCTGTTTACAAAGCTTCCCTTCTCTGTAGTCTCAGCTCCATTTGTTTACCGTGGACACAGATACACTGAAAATGCAGTGTCTGGAGTGGGGTCAAAAGGACCTCGGGCCGACCTGAATGAACGCAGCAACTGACAATAAAAACCTGAGAACACCATCCACAGAAACTCCACTGACATTCCAATGACAGCAGCAAGTCAGTTCCCCACACCCATGGCGCAACCATTCAGTGTTGAAAATGCCTCTGAATCCTCAGTTTCTCTTCCTAGCTGAGAAGGCTGTTGCATCTCTGCACAGTCCCACAGTAACAGTTCCACTTTCCAAAGAAGCAGTTGACAATATAACATTGTGTTTCTCGGTATCTCAGCACTAGTATTGCCGATGGAGTTGATCACCACACTCAGAGAGACACGGGGAACATTACTCAATTCAAGCAGGGACATCCTGAAATGGATGTGATATTCAGGAATATGGGTAAAGGGGAAATGTTCGAGTAAGCTCCCGTCCTACATTCCTTCCAGTCCATCATCAGCAATCCTTTTGTTTGCTTTTCCTTTCTCTTCCTCTCCATCTCTCTCTCTCTCTCTCGCTCTCTCTCTCTCTCTCTTTCTCTCTCCCTCTTGCTGGACATTCCTCCACCAATTCAACACAAACCTCCCATTCATCCTTCCAACCAACCCTGATTTGAATAATATTCTTAATTAGTTGCATTTAGTTTTGATATGTTCAATGAACTCTAAACGTTATCTGTTTTTCTCCAGTCCGGTAGACTGTCATACCTGCTGAGAATCTCCAACACTTCTTCAGACTCTGGAGAATGTTATTTCACATCTCCAGCATCCACATTTCCTTGGTAATGTCACCTTTAATGTTGTTGATTCCCGGGATGCCAGCATCACTGGCACGGGCAGCATTTGTTGGCCATCAGTATCTGCCCTTGACCACGCAGACATTTGTGAAGGCAATATGGAGCCAATTACATTGTTGTGGGTCTGAAATCACACTTAGTCCAAACAGGGCAAAACTTTTCAGTTTCTTTAACAAAGATCAGCATTAAAATAAGGGAAAAAATCCTGATGGTTTATGGCTGCCATGAGGGAAATTAGGTTTCATTCCAACTTTTGACATTCGAATTTAAGTTTCGACATCGGCTGTGGGAGGGTTTCAAACAATGGTTTTAGAGTCATAACCTATGCCTCTGAATTACATGAGGAATTTGTGACAGAATGTTCATATATTTGTTAAATATACTTAACTGGAATATCAATAACCTTCACCATCGCTGATAGAATTGACAGAGTTAGGCTTACCAGGAACACCAATAATAGCGAGGATGGGATAGTACCCAGCTTGAATAATCATGAGTACGGCTTCTATCCGCAACTGTAACCTTGCCCAATCCCGAGAAAGCCAGTAAAGACCCGCAGATAAACTCCTGTCTATTGTTGGGACATTCCAATCTAACGTTGTCAGATTAAAATCCATTGTTGGGATATTCCAGTCTAATGTTCTCAGACTCTGATCCATTGTTGGAACATTCTAATGTTTTCAGATTCTGATCTCTTCCACTCTCTCTAGCTGCTGATCCCAATCGTGTTGAGGATTACACTGCCCCAAATACTATGGCATAACAAATTGAAATAATCCCATAATTATGGACGAGGTAAAGCCTCTCGTGACCCAGTTAGATCCAGGAAGACTGATTACAATCACAGTCACTGAACAAACAGCTCCAGTTAACTCCTTTCACGATAACCCTGATATAACACAATAATACTTGGTGTGGGTGGGATGTTGACATCGCTGACTATTGGGTTAATGACACATCTCCAGTTGTTAAAATAGAGGTGAGGGAGAGAGATGATGCTTTCCCTTCACAAGCTTGATGATTCTACTGTGTTTTGGCAATGTAGAAATTGCTAGAGTCCCGAGACCGTCTGTGTCTGATCACCAGGCCTGCTGCATCCTTTCGTTTGATTTATTTCTGTTTAATTTGACATTGAACATACCATAATTTAACTGCTTAGGTGGGGTTAGGCATTTTTGAGAGACTCCTACCGTGCCATAGACAGTGCAGATACATTCCATTCCTTGTGGTACTTGCAACCAAACAATGTTTGAATAAATTGTGCTTTGCTTAATTTGAATATCTCGAACAAGCAAATTGTATCTGAAACACAACACCTCACATTTAGCTTTAAAATATTAAAAAAACGTGTTCGGTCCAAGTCACGATCTCCATTTCCAATACAAGAGCGACAGATATTCACGTTTTACTTGGGTAATTACTTAATGGACAACATGTTGCAGAAGTATGGGGTTAAATAGCGGAATGGACCGAGCTGGAGGAGTGATAGTTATATCAGGAATTATATCGGACTCTCAATCCACCTCACAGATCATGCCCACACATGCATAAGCCCAGATGAGATATCTGTTCAACATTAAGCGTAAACCAGGCCAGTGTATTGCTTAACAATTCGTCCAGGATTGATCAATGTTCAGAGCTCACCAGTCCACTTCTTGTCCGTCCAACAGTGCATTGATATATGAACCTGCAGAGCACACAAGTGCATTGTTCCATAAACATGGACTAGGTTTCTTTCCAGCATGGGGAGCTCTGCAGTGAATAGCAATGAAGTTATCTGTTAATCTAGAGCAGTTACCTTTCCAGAATGTACAGCTGTCCACACCAACCACTGCATTGCTGAGTAACACTGTGTTAGATCATTGCTCTACGTGGGAAAACTTGCAGCCCATGTTGGAAGTGATAGGATGTGCAGCTCCCATCCATTTCCAGCTCCATATCTCCATTGTGCCAGGACAACGGTGTGCTATGGGCGTGAAACTCACTACCAGGAAGCGGCCATGAATCAACTGAAATGCCACCAAATGGGAGGAGCTTGGTAAAAGAACAGGGAGATTGAGAGATAATTTCAGAGAAGTATCTGATGGTAGGTTAAAAACGTGTAAAATGAAAACTACCGCATTGACTGACTATATACAAATTGTATATTTTTGACAAAACATAATGTATCTGCAAACACAAATCGGCAAATGCAAATTCAGACCAGATTTATGTGTGAGCGTGTGCATGTGTGTTTGCGTATACGTGGATATGTGTGTTTGAGACCGAGGTGGAGTGTCTGCGTGAGGGGGAGAGAGACAGGGTGTGCCTGCGTGTAAGAGAGGGGAGTGTGTGTGTGTGTGTGTGTGTGTGTGTGTGTGTGTATTTGCATGTGAGAGAGGGGGAGTGTGTTTGTGTGCAGGGTGGTGAGGGAGAGACTGCATGGGTGTATTTAAGGGAGAGAGTGTGAGGATGCATGTATCCTTGTGATAACACAGACAGATTTGGCAGATTCACTTCCCCACACACACTCACACCATGGTTTCAGAGCTTCCCCTCTCTGCAGCCTCTGCTCCATTTGTTGTTCATGTTACAGACCCAGATGCTGTCACTACACTCCCGTTGCTCCATCCAGAGTTGGGTCACCACATCCTCAGGTCTCCCTGAACGTCTGAGGCAGCTCACAGCATAACCTCCAGCAAACCATCTGCAGCATCTCCAATAACGTTTCAGTAAAAGGAGTCAGTCAGATGCCCTCAGCTACAAGTTAGACGCCTGGTCCTTTACAATAATACCCGAGGGGCCTCCTCATGTTACTGACCACAGGATCATCTGAGAGGGACAAACAGGCTTTCAGTGGACAGGCACAGACCAAGTGTCAAAGGCATGTCTCAAAGCTGCTAGACCCCACTACACAACATGGAACAACAGTCCCCCACATACCATTTCATTGTTTCTGAGCTTCACAATACCAATACTTGATACATTCGGGAGCCACAAAACAACACTAGGGGAAAGGTACAGGAAAACAAACAATGAATTAACTGATACCATGTTGTGAAAATATGGATAAGGAGACAGGGGAGTGGGAGTGATTGGAAAAGTGAGGCAATGGTGGGTCCAATCACAAGAATGGAAACATTCATTACAGCCAGATTATTGTAAAATTATTGCCAGATCAGTTGAAATGGTGCGTTACATCAAATTCTGAATCTGCCTCACAGAACCATCCCAGACACCATTAACTGGGACAAGGTACCAGCCAGAATGGAGAGCTGTGCAGACCATACAAGTGGACTACACTATAAACTCGAATATCTGCCTGGCATGGGGAGGCTGGCAAATCTTTGCCAGTATATTGCTACTATACGTGCACTGCATAAAAGTCTTGCACGGGAAATTTTGCAACCCATGCAGTGAGTGACAAATGTATGGTTCTGTATCTCCACTGCACCAGTATAAGGCGAGAGATTTTGTGGGGGGTGTGTGTGTGTGTGTGTGTGTGTTGTGTGTGTGTGTGTGTGTGTGTGTGTTGTGTGTGTGCACGCGCGTTTGTGTATGACAGTAGATATGACAATCGTTGTTTGAGAGAGGACAGACATGGAGGAAATCAGATTAAATGTGAACAACTGACAAAGGTTTGTGTAATTAACAGATAGAGACTGAGAACAGTATCATAGACAGAGGTGACAACGTGATTGTGAATATTAAAGGAAAGGCATTGCCAGAACCAAAAACAATATAATCAATCCGTACAGGAATGCTGGGATTTGGGTCTGCGTTTAGATACAAGCCATGGAGTATCAGACTCAGATTAGCTTTGGCAGGTTTGAAGCTGGGAGAGTCAGCAGCAGATTATTGGCTTCATTAAGACCGTATTTTATAGCTCAAAGTTAAAGTAGCAGATGGGATGAACCAGTGAAGTATATTCTGCAGGTGTTGGTAGTTAAAATTAGAAATGGTCAGGATATGGTGTCTGTAATCAGCTCATGGCTAAAAGGATCACCATAGATGTGGCTCATCTGTTCCAGCCTCAGTTATTGACCAGGGGTGAGATGGAGTCAGAGGAAGGAAATGGAATTTGTATCCAGAACAGAAGATAGTGTCCTCCAACCTTTCAATATTTAAATAGCAAGGGCAGTGATACAATGAATCCTGGTTCATAGCTGAAACAGAGTAGTTCACCCCACAAGGTGCAGGGTCAGAACTAAAGAAGGAGAGAAAGATTGAAAGAAGTTCTCTGTTGTTGTTCCTGGTGGTTTGGAGAGTGAATGTTTACAGAGTAGAGTAATTGAAAAAGAAGAGTAATGTAGTCGCACATTGTTAATACAAATAATAAATGGAAAGTGGAACTTACCAGGGACACCAACAATAGCCAGGATAGGATAATAAAAATATAGAATAACGTAAAGTGCATATTTGATCCTCGGTGATAATGGCCACCAATAATATGTAGAAAGAATTGAAACATAACCGGATAAACTCCTGTCCATTGTTGGAACATTCCAGTTTATTGTTTTCAGATTTTGATCCATTGTTGGAACATTCCAGTTTAATGTTCTCAGATTCTGATCTCTCCTCCCCTTCTCTCTGGAGCTGCTGATCCCTGTTAGTGCTGTCCGTGTTGCTCCCATTCGTACCATGGGATAACATAGTGAACAGAGCTCATTTATCATTAAAGATGGACACCCTCCACTGGGATAATTATAATTCACGGAGACTGACATTAATCACAATCACAAACAAACACATTCAGTTAACCAATTTCATACATCATGTTACATATCACAATGAAAGAGAGAATCTACTCAGTTTGAATGCAATGGATAAGGTTTGCCGAGAGATCGATTATAAGTCTTTCAATCTTTTTAATCTTTCTTCCCTGTATGTGAGAGAATTGCCGGAGCACTGCTGGATTGTATATGTTTTGCCCTGTTTCTTTAGGGGACAGGGATAAAATAACATAGCAGCTGCAAAACATGTCTGGTGAGGAGGTTTCTAGATACTTTTCTGTAATGCTGCTTCCATATTGAAATGCAATGATATCAGGTCCTTGCATAACCTTGAGACATTCTTCAGAGCATTGACGCTGCTGCTCAGAAACATGGATAAACAGGAGGCAGTCACTCAACTGCTCGAGACTGGGAAACAGGAACAGGAGGCAGTTA
>NW_026868131.1:894393-965281 GCF_020745735.1 Hemiscyllium ocellatum | reverse complement strand
CTCTTTGAGTTGGCATCATGGCTTCAGCGTGTAGAGGTCAGTGCGCCAGACTCCCACTGCACCCCCTTTATCTGCTGGTTTGATGGTTAGGTCGGGATTGGAGCAGAGGGAGTGGAGGGCTGCACGTTGTGAGGGTGAGAGGTTGGAGTGGGGAGGGGGTAGATAGGTTGAGGCGGTTAATGTCTCGGTGAAAGTTGGAAATGAAGAGATCGAAGGCAGGTAATAAGCCAGCTTGGGGTGTCCAGGTGGATGGAGTGTGTTGGAGGCCGGAAAAGGGGTTCTCAGAAATAGGCGGGAGTTTTCATTATAAAAATAAGCTCTGAGGCGGAGGCGGTGGGAGAAGTGTTCGATGTCACGGCGTATATTAAATTAATTGATGTTTGGACGGAGGGGAATAAAGGTGAGGCCTTTGCTGAGGACTGATCATTCGTCATCAGTGAGGGGGAGGTCAGGGGGATGGTGAAAACTCGCAGGACTGGGAGCTGGGACCAGGCGTAGGTGTGGAGCTGGGGGAGGGGACGGAGCCTGTAACTGGTGTGGTTGTTGTGTTGGGGGGATGGGGATGGAGTCATGAGCAGGGGTGTTGCTCCTTTCAGGGTTCTGGGGGCAGGGATGGTGACAGTGGGACCTGGGGGTGGTGTCAGCAGAATGCAGGTGAGTGGTGTTGGTGGGGACAGAAGTGTTGGCAAACACGGCAGTGGGGGGGCGCGGAAGTCATTGAGTGTGTGACATCAGCGATGATGTGGGGGCGGAAGTGATGTCACTTGTGGTGTATGAGGAATGCTGAGGGGCGGAAATGGCATTTACTTTATTTTAACCAATAATTTCCTGTCACAAATCTGTTTGATAATGTCGTATTTTAATTAAACTCCGTCCTTTACTGTTTCTTTCTTTTGGTCTTCATCCACATCTCCATGGTGTTCCAATATTTCAACCTTTCTCTTTGGTCTTGGGAATTTCCATTCACCTCAGACCTGTCCCCCTCCTCATCTGTGTCCGTTTATAGCACACTGCATAATCCTGGTACCAGAGGAGCCTATCCCAATAAAATAGCTCTGTCCTCCCTGAGTACTGGGAGCAGTGCTCACTGGTCAGAACCACTTCTGATGATACCATTGTGTGATCCTGACACCTTCCAGCACTCTGCTGATATCACTCAGTCTCTCTCCATGTGATATCCCTCACTGTGTGGGTCTAATTGCTGCCTCGGTCAGCGCCTCTCACTCTTGCAGTTACTCCAGATCCTGAGCCAACAGCATTCCCCACTCCAGAGGGAAGCAACTGCACAGTCCATAGATGCAGACTGGGATTTTCCAGATCTCTGTGGGACTCAGTGACATTCTCCATGGGTAACCTTCATTGCATTAGTCTAATTTCCCATTCTGTCTACTTCTCTGTCTCCTGTAGGTATTCCTGATGTCCCTGACTCAACAGAATTCCCAATTCCTGTCTCGTCCATCACCACATTGAAGACGGTTGGTCAGCCAGAGAGAGATGGAGAGTGAGATCTGGATCCTTCAGTGAATCCTGCAGCCGGTAAGATCACTCACAGTAAACAGCACAGGGAGGGGTTCATGGGCATTAATTCAGTCCCTGAGGGCATGATGTAGGAACAATGCTGGGCAAGGAACATGAGAAAAATCTCAGGCTTCATTATCACCACCTTCTCTGTAAATTCATCTGTTCCACAGAACCCTCCCTATGTCTGTCATTTTCTCCACTGTCTGTTTCATGATACCACTTCCCCTATCTCTATCAGCCCCTACAATCCTGCTTATCCCTGTAAGCTCCTCATATCAGTAAAACTCTCCAAGTTTCTGCCTTTGCCTTTAATCCTTGGTTCTGTCACATCTCTCCTTAACTGAAGAAAAACAACTCCTCAGTTCCTTAAGCCATCCCTGTCAGTGTAGTCCTTTCCAGACCTGAAAAACCTCCCTGTCTTTGTGACTTTTTTGAACTCCTACTGCTTTCATGATCTCAGTAACCTTCCCCGTCATGACAACAAAAAAGCTCTGTGCCTTAGTAACCTCCTCCAGCTGTTAGACTCCTCCTTATCTCTGGGCACAAAGCAGAGTGACCCTGCTTCTCTCATAAATTAGTTTCTGCATTTCTAATGATGACTATGAGCTCTTCCTGTCTCTGAAACGCACTCAGTCTCTGTAAACTCTGCTGGTCCCAATTGATGTAATTTCCTTCAGTAACTACAAACCTTTATACCTTTAATCTCCTCCAGACGCAACCATACAGTTTATTTCTATAACCTCCATGAGTGATACAGTCATAGACACGTACGGCATGGAAACAGACCCTTCGGTCCAACCCGTCCATGCCGACCAGTTATCCCAACCCAGTCTAGTCGCACCTGCCAGCACCCGGCCCATATCCCTCCAAACCCTTCTAATCATATACCCATCCAAATGCCTCTTAAATGTTGCAATTGTACCAGCCTCCACCACATCCTCTGGCAGCTCGTTCCATATCTCTGTGTGAAAAAGCTGCCCCTTAGGTCTCTTTTATATCTTTGCCCTCTTACACTAAACCTATGCTTTCGAGTTCTTGTCTCCCTGACCCCAGGGAAAAGACTTTGTCTATTTATCCTATCCTATCCATGCCCTCATAATTTTGTAACCCTCTGTAAGGTCACCCCTCAGCCTCCGATGCTCCAGGGAAAACCACCCCAGCCTGTTCAGCCTCTCCCTGTAGCTCAAATCCTCCAACCCTGGCAACATCCTTATAAATCTTTTCTGAACCCTTTCAAATTTCACAACAATTCTTCCGATAGGAAGGAGACTGGAATTGCATAAAATATGCCAACAGTGCCCTAACCAATGTCCTGTACAGCCGCAATATGACCTTCCATCTCCTGTACTGAATACTCTGACCAATAAAGAAAAGCATACCAAATGCCACCTTCACTATCCTATTTACCTGCGACTCTACTTTCAAGGAGCTATGAACCTGCACTCCAAGGTCTCTTTGGTCAGCAACACTCCGTAGGACCTTACCATTACGTGAATAAGTCCTGCTCAAACTTGGTTTCCCAAAATGCAGCACATGCATTTATCTGAATTGAACTCCATCTGCCAGTTAGCCCATTGTCCCGTCTGGTCCAGATCCTGTTGTAACCCTCTTCGCTGAACACTAGACTTCCAATTTTGGTGTCATTTGCAAACTTACTAACTGTACCTCTTATGCTCGCATCCAAATCATTTATGTAAATGACAAAAGTAGAGGACCCAGCACCAACCCTTGTGGCACTCCACTGGTCACAGGCCTCCAGTCCTAAAAACAACCCCCACCACCACTCTCTGTCTTCTACCTTCGAGCCAGTTCTGTATCCAAATGGCTAGTTTTCCCTGTATTCCAGGAGATCTAACCTTGCTAATCAGTCTCCCATAGGGAACCTTGTTGAATGCCTCACTGAAGTCTACATAGATCACATCTATCACTCTGCCCTCCTCAATATTCTTTGTTACTTCTTCAAAAAACTCAATCAAGTTTATGAGACATGATTTCCCATACTGAAAATGTGTTGCTGGTTAAAGCGCAGCAGGTCAGGCAGCATCCAAGGAACAGGAAATTTGACGTTTCGGGCACAAGCCCTTCATCAGGAATTCCGGATTCTAGATGATTTCCCACGCACAAAGCCAAGCCAGTCCTTGCCTTTGCAAATACATGTGCATCTTGTCCCTCAGGATTCCCTCCAACAACTTGCCCAACACTGAGTTCAGGCTCACTGGTCTATAGTTCCCTGGCTTGTCCTTACCACCCTTGTTAAACAGTGGCACCACGTTTGCCAACCTCCAGTCTTCCGGCACCTCACCTGTGATTATCGAGGATACAGATATTTCAGCAAGAGGCCCAGCAATCACTTCTCTAGCTTCTCACAGATTTCTCGGGTACACCTGATCAGGTCCTGGGGATTTAATCACCTTTAACCGTTTGTAGACATCCAGCACTTCCTCCTCTGTAATCTGGACATTTTGAAAGATGTCACCATCGATTTCCGTATAGTCTATATCTTCCATATCCTTTTCTACAGTAAATACTGATGCAAAATATTCATTTAATATCTCTGCCATTTTCTTTGGCTCCACACAAGGGTAGCCTTGCTGATCTTTGTGGGGCCCTATCCTCTCCCTAGTTACCCTTTTTTCCTTAATATATTTGTTAAAAACCCTTTGCATTCTCCTTAATTCTATTTGTCAGATCTATCTCATGTACGCATTTTGCCCTCCTGATTTCCCTCTTAAGTATACTCCTACTGCCTTTATACTCTTCTAAGGATTCCCTCGAACTTTCCTGTCTATGCCTGACATGTGCTTCCTTCTTTTTCTGAACCAAACGCTCAATTGTTCAGTCATCCAGAATTCCCTATACCTACCAGCCTTCCCTTTCACCCTGACAGGAATATACTTTCTCTGGATTCTTGTTATCTCATTTCTGAAGGCTTCCCATTTTCCAGCCGTCCTTTTAGCTGTGAACATCTGCCTCCAATCAGCTTTCAAACGTTCTTGCCTAATACCGTCAAAATTGGCCTTTCTCCAATTTAGAACATCAACCTTTTAGATCTGGTCTATCCTTTTCCATCACTATTTTAAAACAAATAGAATTATGTCGCTGGCCCCAAAGTGTTCCCCCACTGACACCTCAGTCACCTGCCCTGCCTTATTTCCTACGAGTAGGTCAGGTTTTGCACCTCTCTAGTAGGTACATCCACATACTGAATCAGAAAATTGTCTTGTACACACTTAAGAAATTCATCTCCATCTAAACCTTTAACACTATGGCAGTCACTGTCAATGTTTGGAAAGTTAAAATCCCCTACCATAACTACCCTATTATTCTTACGGATAGCTGAGATCTCCTTACAAGTTTGTTTCTCAATTTCCCTCTGACTATTGGGGGGTCTATAATACAATCCTAATAAGGTGATCATCCCTTTCTTATTTCTCCGTTCCACCCAAATAACCTCCCTGGATGTATTTCTGGGAATATCCTCCCTCAGCAGGGCTGTAATGCTATCCCTTATCAAAAATGCCACTCCCCCTCCTCTCTTGCCTCCCTTTCTATCCTTCCTGTAGCATTTGTATCCTGAAACATTAAGCTGCCAGTCCTACCCATCCCTGAGGTATGTTTCTGTAATTGCTATGATATCCCAGTCCCACGTTCCTAACCATGTCCTGAGTTCATCTGCCTTCCCTGTTAGGCTCGTTGCATTGAAATAAATGCAGTTTAATTTATTCGCTCTACCTAGTCCCTGCCAGTCCTGACTGTTTGACTCACTTCTGTTCTCAGCCGTACCTGTCTCAGATCCAGCTCCCTAAATCCTCCCTGTGATTGTTACCACGTCCCATCCCTGCATTCCTCCAAATCCCTGTAAAGTCCTCCAATTCCTAAAACCCGCCCTGTATCTGTCACCTGTCCCAACTTCCACAACCCTCCCTATCTCTGTAAGATACCACCCCCGTCCCAGTTACTACAGTCCGCTGTATCACTAAATGCCATCGTCACTATAATATCAGAGTACGTGTGAAAGCAGGAACACTGTACTGGGTTAGATTATCAGCCCTGATCATATTGAATGGTGGGACCGACTCTGTGTTCAAATGGTCGATACATGCTCTTCTTTCCTGTGCTTCTCTATAAACTTACTATCTATATCACCTCCTTCAGTACCCACAGCCCTCCCTATCTCCATACACTCCTTCAGTCCCCACGACTCTTCCTATCCATGTAACCTGAATCCTTCCCCACAAACCTCCCTAACTCCATAAACTCCAAAAGGCCCTACGACCCTCCCAATCTCCATAATCTCATCCATTTCTGACGACCCTCCCATTCAGAGTAACCTCCTTCAATTCCCATGATCCTCCTGATCTGTGCAACTTCCTTCTGGCCCAACAGCCATGCAGATCTCTTTGTCCCCTTTCAGGCCCCACAGCACTCCCTATCTCCATGATGTTCTTCAGTCACCACTGCACACACTATCTCCATAACCTCATACAGTCCCCACATCACTCCCTATTTTCATAATGTCCTTCAGTCCCCATGACCTTCCTTATTTCCAAAACATCTATTACCTGGTGAACCTGTAAGCTCCCTTTTTCAGTTTGTTAAACACGAACCCCCATAACCCTTTTTGCTGCCAGTCTGAAACCAAACAGTGTTAGCCTGACAGTAGGTCGGGAGCTAAAATATGTTTGAAAGGATATGTCAGTGAACAATAACTGGACCCCAGAAACACTTATAATAAAAAGAGAATGTGGCTTTAAGCCTGTAGGATTGTATTTTTATTGGCGTGAGTATAAATGGCAGAGTAGATACGGGTGTAGGGGTCGTTGTACCGAGGATACGGTTTATTTGAATTTTCAGAAACCTTTACACAAGTTTCAATAAAGGCTAAAGAGTAACTTGGTAGAAAATAGGGCACCTTACCTTGAGGTGGTTGAGGTATTAGACAAAATAGTGATGTCAGTATTTAGTGTGGAGAAAGACATGGAATCTCGGGAACTTGAGGAAATGAATAGTGATGTCTTGGAAAGAATCCTCAACAGAGAAGAGAAAGTGCTGGAATCTTAAAGCAAATAAAGGTAGATCAATCCTCAATAGCTCATTCAGTCTATCCTTGAATATTCATGGGAAGCTAGGGAAGAGATTGTGGTGTCCCTAACAGAGATATTTATATTATCAATAGACACAATGAGTTACCGGAAGAGTGGAGGGTGCCTAATGCTATTCCATCACTTTAGGTCTGCAGGGAAAAACCAGAGAATAACAGCCCAGTGAGCCAGTGCTAGCTAAGTTGTTGGAGGAGATTCGGAGAGAAAGGAGCGACATATATTTGCAAAGGCAAGGGCTGATTAGAGATACTCAGCATGGCGTTGTGAGTGGGAAACCGTATTTCACAAACTGGATTGACTCTTCGAGGAGGTGGCCAAGAGATAGATGAAGGCAGAGCAGTCAGCGTTGTCTACGTGGACTTCAGCAAAGCATTTGACAAGGTTCCAAGGGATGTAGCACATCTCGTCAAGATGAAGAATGAAGCTAAACCGAAGGTTGAGGAACGAAGGATCAGAAGCAGGGCTCTAGAGAGTTACATGGGCCAGCACGGTGGCTTAGTCGTTAGCACTGCTGCCTCATAGCACCAGGGACGCGATTACAATTCCAGCCCCGGGCGACTGTCTGTGTGGAGTTTGCACATTCTCCCCATGTCTGTGTGGGTGTCCAACAGGTGCTCCGGTTTCCACCCACAGCCCAAAGATGTGCAGGTTAGGTGAATCAGCCATGCGTTATTCAAGAAAGGGAATAGAGATAATCCTGGGAACTACAGACCTGTCAGTCTTCTGTCTGTGATGTGCAGATTATTGGAGACTCTGAGATACAGGATTTATGATTCCTTGGAAAACCATAGTTTGATTAGAGCAAGTCAGCATTTGTAAGGGACAGGTCATGATCACAAATCTTATTGCATCCTTTGAGAATGTGACAAAACACATGTATGGCTCATTGAGAAAGAACAATGCATGGGATATATGGAAACCTGTCTGTCTGGATACAGAATTCCTGGCCCATAGAAGACAGAGGGTGATGCATTCAGCCTGGAGCTCGGTGACCAGTGGTTTTCTGCACGGAGAGGTTACAGGACGTCTGCTTTTGGTAATTTTATGAATGACTTGGATGTGTGAGTGGAAGATTGGGTTAGTAAGTTTCTCAATGACATGAAGGTTGGTGGAGTGGTGAATAGTGTGGATGTCTATTGGAGATTGCAATGGGACATTGACAGGATGTAGAGCTGGGCTGAGAAGTGGCAGATGAAGTCAAATCTGGAAAAGTGTGAAGTGGTGTATTTTGGAAGGTGAGACTTGAATGCAGAATACAGGGATAAAGGCAGAATACTGGATAGTGTGGAGGAACAGATCAATCTTGGGTTTCATGACCAGAGATCCATCAAATTTGCCACCAAGCTGAGAGTGTTGTTAAGAAAGAATATGTTGTATCGGCTTTCATTAGCTGGGGGATTGAGTTTTAAAGCCATGCGGTTATGCTGCAGCTCTATACAGCCTTGTTTAGATCCCAATTAGAATATTGTGTTCAGTTTTGATCCCTTCATTACAGGAAGGATGTGGAAGTTTTAGAGAGGGTAAAGAGGAGATTTACCAGGACGCTGCCTGTACTGGAGGGCATGTCTTATGAAGAAAGGTTGAGGGAGCTAAGGCTTTTCTCATAGGAATGAAGAAGAGTGTGCTGTGATTTGATAGAAGTAAACAAGATGGTGTGAGGCAAAGATAGAATGAACAGTGAGAGACCTCTTTATCCCACGACATACATGGTACCAGGGGGCATAATTATAAGGTGATTGGAGGATGTGTAAGGGGAGATTTCAGATGTAGGTCCTTTACACACAGAGTGGTGGGTGGGTAGAATGAGATATTTTAACAGACTCTTGGATAGGCACATGGATGGTAGTAAAATGAAGGGTATGTAGGTTAGTTTGATCTTACCGTCGGGTCAAAGATGGGCATGGCTTCATGGCCGAAGGGTCCTGTGCTGTACTGTTCTGTGTTGTATGTTCTGTTTGGTAAACTGTGTAATAAGCTCAGATCAGTGTAAAAAGGTATAGCATTCAGGAGGAGCTAGTCAATTGGATACAATATTGGGCTTGATGGTAGGAGACAGAGGGTGATGGGAGACATGTTGTTTTTCTGACTGGAGACATGTGACCAGTGCTGTAGTGGGTCCCCTGTTATTTGTCATTTGGATAAATGGTTTGGATGGGAATATTGGTTTTGTGGTAAGTAAGTTTTTTGAGTGACACTGAAATTGTTGGTAAAGTGGACAGTGAAGAAAGTTGTCTATGATACAACAAGATTAACAGTACTGCTGGGATAGTGGGCTGAAGAATAGCAGATGGAGTGTTCCAATGTTGTGAAACAAACCAGGGCGGGACCTGTACAGTTAATGTTCGGGCCCTGGGGAGCGGTGTCAGTCAGAGACCCAGGGATGCAGGTACACAGTTCTTTGTAAGTGGTGTCACAGGTAGACAGGCTGGTGAAGCAGGCGTTTGGGGTGGTTACCTTCTTTGGGCACAGCACTGAGAGTAGGAGTTGGGAGTTGGGATGTCATGTTGTGGCTGTACATAAAAGCATTGTTGACCAGTAGGAAGTACTCATCTGTTTCACTTACATCCTTTAGAGAAGAACATCTGACATTCTAACCTGGTCTGGCCTGCACGGGACACCAGATCCACAGCAATATGGCTGACTCTGTGCTATACTCTGGGTAATTAGCAGTGGGGCAAAGAACGTTAGTCCAATCAGTGACATCCACATCCCATGAATGAATAAATAAAAATACCTATGTCCCTCCCTACCGCTGCAAACCTCTCCAGCTGCAGCAATCTGTACTGGCTTTGTAACACCGTTCAGGCCCTGACCACTCTCTGTAACACTCGCACCACCTCCAGCACCTTCAGCTCTCCCGGTTCCTGTTGTGACATAAAACCTTGACAATTATTCCCTCTTCCATCAGATCTCCTCCTGCGAGCAGATCCTTTGCAATCCCTTTAAAACTTACTCCTAAAATATTCTCTCACTTCAGGACAAAGTACATTTTGGTGATCCTCTAAGCCCGATTATCTAATATGATCCTTTTTACTTGAGTGAGGGACCGATGGGGATTTCTTGCTGAGGATTTGTCTGTTTCAATGGAATGTCCTTTTGTTGAGTGTTTTACACTGCTCCTTCAAATGTTTTCCACTGCTCATTTACAGGCACATATTTCAGTCTGTTTAGCCTGTTTACCTTGGTCAGTTCTCCTCTCCAACTCATGTTATTGGTTATTTTTGTTTCTACTTGTAGCTTGTCCTTTCTGTGAATCATTTTAAAACTTTATCTTTCTTTAAACTGCACTTTATCACAATTTCGCAGAGGATCTCTCCCGGTGACATTACTCATTCACGAAGTTTGATCACGGTCGCTCTGAGATAGTTTTGTCCCTCGCCAGTTGCACAATTTGTTTTTCAAAGAAACAGTGAAAACTAATTCTCTGAACTCCTCTTCCAATATCACTGTTGTCAGTGTGACTGTCCCAGATTATGGGAATATTGATGTTTCCCAAAATTGTCGCAATATGTTTGTTAAAATAATTCCAAAGAGTTCCTGTTTAATGCAGTGATGAGCCATGAAATGCTGTTCGGTGGCTAAACCTGTTCTGCTGCTTGTAGCTTGGCAGGTAGTAGCCAGAATTTACATTCATACTGACTCTACTTCATGATCTGATGCCAAATGCTTTCTCTGTAATGCCTTTCTTACCCATTATTGTTCGTGTTGCCCACTTTGCCTGAGTTTCCGCAAGGTTGTGATCCATTGAATATTTATGTCCACCTTTTGTTCACCCTGTAACCACATTTCTCTGGTTTCTAAGCCTCTTTTATCTCAGTGTCACAAATCCATCCACCTTATTGATAAGACTTCGTCCATTTAAAAAAAAACCCATAATTTACTCTTTCCCACAATTTCTTATAACAAACCTATTCACTGATGTACAGTTTTAGTTCAACTCTGTCCCATCCTGTTCCTTTCCGATTGTCTTCAGTCACATCCCCATGCTGTTCTGATGCTTCACCTTTTTTCTTTGGACTTGGAAATCTCCTTTCACCCGAACCCTGTCCCTGCATCCTCTATGTCACTTTAAAGCCCTGTTCATAAATCAACTGACATGTTTGGCCAGGACACTGGTCCCAGCACAGTTCCAGTGGGACCATCCTCATGGATTTTTTTTATAAATCAGGTAGGGGATGTGGGTGTCTCTGGCTGACCAGCCTTTGTAGCCCAGCCCTATCTGCCCATGAGCTGAGTAGCTTGCTTGGCCATTTCAGAGGGCAATTGAGAGGCAAACACTTTGCTGTAGGCATGTCATGCAGACTACATGAGGATGATCAGACCTCGTTGTCGAAAGGACAAGTGGGCGGCACGCTGGCTCAGTGCTGAGAACTCCTGCCTCACAGCACCAGGGTCCCAGGTTCGATACCAGCGACTGTGTAGAGTTTGCACATTCTCCCCGTGTCTGCGTGAATTGCCTTCAGATTCTCCGGTTTCCTCCAACAGTCCAAAGCCGTGCAGGTCAGGCGAATTGGCCATGCTAAATTGTCCATAATGTTAGGTGTATTAGGTGGAGGGAGATGGGTCTGAGTGGGCTACTCTTTCGAGGGATGGCGTGGACTTGTTGGGTCGAAAGGCCTGTTTCCACACTGGAGGGAATCTAATCTAAGAGATTGTGATTTTTGTACATCAGCAATGGTTTCATATTTGTTTATGGATTGTTAATTGCTATTTTTAAAATTATTGATTTTAAATTCCACCATATCTTATGATTGGATTCAAACCTGCCTCCCCTGAGCACTAACTGAGGTTTTGGACAAATGCCCTAACAATAATGTTACTGGGTCATCACTTCACCTGCTCACTGGTTGTTCATCCCTGAGCACTGATACATGAAGCTAAACCCATTCTTCCAACATGATTGTGTGATCCTGAAGCCTTCCAGCACTCCGGTGATCTCTCTTAGTCTCTCCCCATGTGGTATCCCTCACTGTGTGGGTCTAATTGCTGCCTCTGTCAGTGTCTCTCACTCTTGCAGCTACTCCAGATCCTGAGCTAACAGAATTCTCCACTCCAGAAAGATGCAACAGCACAGGCCAGGGATGGAGCTTGGGATTTTCCAGATATCTGTGGGGTTCATTTCCATTCTCCTTGTGTAACCCTCACTGCATCAGTCTAATTTCCCATTCTGTCTATTTCTCTGTCTCCTGTAGGTACTCAGGAAGTTCCTGACTCAATAGACTTCCCAACTGCTGTGTGTCTCATCCATCACCTTATTGTAGATGGTTGGTCAGCCAGAGAGACAAAGGGCAGAGAGATCTGGAACCTTCAATAAATCCTGCAGTGAGGTAAGATCACTCACAGTGCACAGAGCAGGGAGCACAGTGCAAATATTGGCTAACGATACATGATATAGATACAGTGCTGCGTGGGGAGCACAGTATAGACACACACCATGCTCAGTCACCACATCTACTTTAACTGAAATTGCACTGAGACAGCATCGGAAGTTCATAGTTATCAATCCAGGCCTGTGCTGTCTCAGTGAGCGTCAGGACAACAGAGGGGAGAGTAGGCCTCCGACGAGATGTTGTGAATGCTGCCTGGGATCTTTCTGTTCTGTGGTCTCCCTCTAACACTGTACTAAGACTCACTACTCTGCAAAACTGTATCTGTGGCATGGCTTGTGCACCAGTGTCTTCAGTCAGTTTTAACTCCTACAATAGTCCCTGGCCCTGTAACCTGCTCCATTCCCGATAGTCCCTCCACATATTTGAAATGTACTGCATTCCAGAATACCATCCCTATCACTGTAACTTGCTTCAGTGTCTACAACATGCCTTATTTTGGTACACTAATCCTCTTTAACTGGATACAGAGTGATATAGCACGGAAACAGAACCTGTGGTCCAACTCCACAATGCTGCCCATGTTTCCTAAACTGAATAAGTCTCAATTGCCTGCATTTGGCCCTTAGCTCTTCCAACCTTATCCTCTCCATGTTCCTGCCCAAATGTCTGTTCCATGCTGTAATTGTTCTTGTTTCTCGAATGTGCCTGAGGCAGTCTGTTCCGTCTATGCACCATCCTCTGTGGGTAACGTTCCCCGTTAACTCCCTCTTTAAATCCTTGCTCTCTCACCTCCTGCTTATACCCTCGAGTTTTGGACTCACCTACCCTTGGGTATTCATCATTCTTAGGTCACCCCGTGGCCTCCTCTGCCCAAGGGAAATATTTAGGACAATGATACAAATATCTCCAACGTATGTAACAAAGTGCTGGCCAATGTCGACAAGTGTGCCAAATGCCGCTTTCCCCACCCTGTCCACCTGGTATGCCACTTCCGAGGAACAATGTAACTTGCACCCCCTGGTCTCTCTCTCTTTCTTTCTTCGACAACCCTGGCCAGAGCCCTTCCATTAACTGTGTTAGTCCTCCCTGGTTTGTCTTAACAAAATCCAACATCTGAATTAAACTCCATCTTTCATTCCTTGGTCCACTGGCCCAGTTGGTCAAGATCCCCTTTGATAACCGTATTTACTGCCCACTACACCATTAATTTGATCATCAACAAACTTTCACACAATCACTCCTATATTTTCAACCAATTCCTTTATGTAGATGATGCACATCAGTGGACCCAGCCCTGATCCTTTATTCAATAAAGGAATAAAACCATATTCTTGTCATAGAGCCATACAGCATAGAAACTGACCCTTCAGCTGATACTCGCTCGAAACGTCGAATTCTCTATTCCTGAATGCTGCCTAACCTGCTGTGCTTTGACCAGCAACACATTTGCAGCTGTGATCTCCAGCATCTGACCTCATTTTTTACTCTTCAGCTGATACTCACCATGATCTGAAACTAAACTCTTCCCAGCCCCCTGTTGCTGGCCCATATAACTCCAACCCTTCCCTATTCACCTGTTTATCCAAATACCTTTTAAATGTTGTAATTGTACCCACATCAACCCTTTCTCAGGACGTTCATTCCACACTCAAACCACCCTCGGTGTAGCAAATAGCCCCATATCTTTTTTTTGAACATCTCTCTCCTCTAACCTTAAAATGTGGCTCCTCCTCTTGAGACTCCCCCATCCTGAGGAAAAGGCAACGACCATTAAATTGATCTATATTCCTCATTTTTTTCATAAACCTTTATAGTATAATGTCTCAAAATCCAGGCTCCAGTGAAAAAAGGCTCAGACTATCCAGCCATTTTTCAGAACTGAATCCTTACATACCCAGCAATATCCTGGTAAATCTCTTCAGAATGCCCTGCAGCTTAATAATACCCTCCCTGTTAACTGGGCGACCAGGACTGGATAGAGTATTGCAGAACAGGCCTCACAAATGTCTGTGCAATCTCAACATGACGTCCCAATTCCTCAACTCAATGGACTGAGCAATAGTCAGGCATGCCAAGCACTGTCTTATCCATCCTGTGATGCATTCATCAAGAATTATGTACCTGAACCCGGAGGTCCCTCTGCTCTAAAACACCAACCGAGGCTCGAACATTAATTGTATAAGCTCTACCCTTGTTTGTTTTACAAAATGCATTGCCTTGTATTTATTCAGATGGAATTCCATCTCTAGTTTTTCAGCCCATTCACTCACTTCATCAAGATCCCTTTGTAATCTCAGAAAACATCCTTCACTGTCCATGACGCCACCCTCCAGCCTGCCAGCCCATCACACATAGTACACGTACGTTTGTTAGGGGCTCCAAAATTTACTCCCTAGCATTCCACAGTGTCCTGTGATACACTTAATCAGGTTCTGGGACAGGCCATAGCTTTGTGTTTTAAAACCTCCAGCACCACCTCTTTTCAAGTCATAGAGATATACAGCATAGAAACAGACCCTTTGGTCCCCAACTCGTCCAGGCTGACCAGAAGACCTAAATAAATCCATTCCCTTTTCCAGCATTTGGCCCATATACGTCTACACCCTTGCTATTCAGCTGCCCATCCAGATACCTTTTAAATGTTGTAATTGTATCAGTCTCCATTACTTTCTCTCTCAGCTCATTCCATACACACATCACCATGTGTGTGAAGACGTTGTCCATTCAGTCCCTCTGTAAACCATTCACCTCTAACCTTAAACTTATGCCCTCTAGTTTTGGACTCCCCAAATTCTGGGAAAAGGCCCTGAATGCTTACCCTATCCATACCGCTCATGTTCATATAAACTTCTATATGGTCATCCCTAAGCCTCCGATTCTCCAGTGACAGTAACCCCAGCTTATTCAGCAACACCCCGGGCAATATCTCGTAAATCTTTTCTGAGCCCTTTCAAGTTTCACAACATCCTTCCTATAGCAGGGAGACTGGAATTGCAGAGGACTCCAAATGTGGTCTAACGAATTGCTCTTGGTCCCTGAGGTCCCCGGTCTTTCTCCACAGTAAGTTCTGGGGTGAAAAAAATGTTTAGGATCTTAGCAAATATCCTGCAGTTCCACACATCGATGGCATCATTGATCTTTAATGGATACTATTTTGTCCTGAGTTACTTATGCACTCTTAATATACTGATACAATCACTTTTGGATTCCCCTTTCCTTCTCTGCTGAGGCTATTTCTTGTACCCTTTCTCCATTCCTGTTTTCTACTCAGTGTATTCCTACAGCCCCTGTATATCTTCAGGGATTCCCTTGATCCAGCTGGCTATACCTGACATGTGCCCCCTTTTCCTTGACCAGACCCTCAATAGACAGCCAGTGTTTCCGAATGCTGTCAGTATTGAGCTGCACACAAACAGGAAAATGCTGGCGCTAATCGATCAGTTTATCTCACTTTTAAAATATTCTCACTTGGCAAACTTCCCTTTCCCTGTAAATAATTCCCTTCCCCAATCATATTTTGAAAGTTCCTGGCTAATACGATCAAGATTGGTCAGGCTCCATTTTATAACTTGCACTTGTGGACCAGGCCTGTCCTTTTCCAAAGCTGTTTTCAAACTACTAGAACTGTGGTCACTTTGGCAAAATGCTTTCCCACTCACGCCTCAGTCCCTTTCCCGACCTTGATTCCCAAGGGGAGGTCAGGTTTTGCCCCATTCTCTTTTCAGGCCATTTACATATTGATTGGGAGTTTTCTGGAACACAATTACCAAATTCCTCCCTTGCAAACGCTGAACACTGGCAGTCCCAATCTAGGTCTGGAAAGTTCAAAAACCCGACCATAACAGCCCTGTTATTCTGGTTGATATTTAAGATGTCCCAACATATTTGTTCCTCAGTCTGCCACGGATTATTCGGGGTCAGCAGTCAGATCATATCAAAGTGATGACCCATTCTTATTTCTCAGTTCGACTAACATAGCTTCACTGGGCGATCCCACAGGAATATCCTCTCTAAGTACTGCTGGGATGATTCATTCACCACCACACGTCCTCTCTTGCCTCCCCTTCCTGTAGCATCTCTACCTTGAAACAATGAACTGCCAGTCCTGCCCCTCCCTCAGCTGTGTTTCTGTAATAACTAAAATATCCCAGTCCCATGTTCCAATCCATGCCTTGAGTTCATCTTCCTTAGCTGTCAGGCCCCTTGGATTGAAATAAATGCGGTTTAATCATCGGTTTTCCCCCATTCCCTGCTATGTTCTTGCCTGCCTTGTCTGCTAAAATTACTGTCTGTAACTCGTGTACCAGCATCAATCTTCTTTCTGGCCTTACGTCTATTTAAGGTCCAACACCCTGCCAGACTAGGTTATATCCTCTCAAGCATGTCTAGCAATTCACCCCAGCAGGATGTGGGTCCCTCTCCCGCTCCCAGTTTAGGTGCCTTTCCCACCCTGTCACCCTGTGCTGACACCTTCAGGGATCTATGGACTTGTCCACCAAGGTCCCTGTATTCCTCAATACTCCGCAAGGTCCTACCATTCATTATGTCTGTCCTTCGCTTATCGTACCTCCCACAGAGTATCTCCTCACTTCTATCAGAACTAAACTCTGCTTAGATTTTCATCTGATCGACATCGAACAGCAGACGGAGATGATCCTCCTCACTGTGAACAACACCCTCACCTTTCATATCATCTGCAAACCTACTAATGATACCTTCTGCTTTCACATCCGAGTTATTAATGTTCAATGGTTCCTGCACAGATCCCTGTGGTACACCCGCTGGTGAAAGTATTCTATTCACCAAATTTGCATCCAATTTGCCAACCTGCCTTGAAACGCAGTTCTTTTGGATCAGCCTTACATTTTGCATCTTGTTCAAGGACTTAGTCAAGTACATGTAAAACACTCATTTGCACTGCCTTCATCAATATACTTCAGCACCATTTAAAGAAAAAACTGAACTGAATTCCTCCGACAGTACCTTCCTCTGCCAAATCTGTGATGACTAAACCAAGTTGGTCCTTATCTTTGCAAGTGTCGATTCATCCTCACAATTCATTCCAATCATTCCCCTCCCCCTGCTGTCAGACTATCTGCTATGTAATTACCTGGCCTATCCCTGCTGTCCTTCCTGAACAAAGGAACGACATTAGCGACCCTGCAGTCAGTCAGCACTTCACCTGTGTCCAGCAAAGTATTATATATATCCACCGGAGCCCAACAAATTCTGGGTAATTAGCAGTAGGGTAAAAGAATGCTGGTCCAGGCAATGACACCCACATCCCATGAATGAATAAATAAAAGTACATATGTCCCTCCCTACTTCTGCAAACCCCTCCAGCTGCAGCAATCTGTCCTGGCTTTGTAACACCGTTTTGGCCCTGCCCACTCTCTGTAACTCTCTCACTAACTCTAGCACCTTCGTCTCTCCATGTTTCTCTCGTGTCAATAAACGTTGACAATGTTCCCCTTCCCATTGCCCTCCTCCTGTTAGCAGACCCATTTCAATCCCTTTAAAACTTACTCTAAAACTCTCTCTCAGTTGAGGATTTTAAGTACTTTTTGGTGATGTTCTCAGCTTCATAATCTAATATGATCAGTTTTGTCCTGAGTGAGGGACCGGGGGGGATTTCTTGCTTAGTTTTTGTCTGTTTCAGTCGAATGTCCTTTTGTTGAGTGTTTTACACTGTTCCTTCAAATGTTTGCCACTGTTCATTTCCAGACGCCCATATTTCAGTCTGTTCAGCCTGTTTACCTTGGTCAGTTCTCCTATCAAATCCATGTAATTGGCTATTTTTGTTTCTAGTTGTAGCTTGTCCTTTCTGTGATTTACTTTAAAACTTTATATTTCTTTAAACTGCACTTTATCACAATTTCCCAAAGGATCTCTCCAGGTGACATTACTCATTCACTAAGTTTTATCACACAACAGTCGCTCTGAGACAGTTACGTCCCTAACCAATTGCACAATGTGTTATTCTAAGAAACACTGAAAAAAATTCTCTGAACTCCTCTTCCAATATCACTGTTGTCAGTGTGAGTGTCCCAGACTTTGCGAATATTGACATTTCACTAAATGTTCACCATTCCTTTATTAAAAAATCCAATGAATTCCTATTTATTGCAGTGACGAGCCATGGAATATTGTTTGGTGGTCTAAAACTGTTCTGCTACTTGTGTCCTTGGCAAGTAGTAGCCAGAATTTACATTCAAACTGACTCTACTTCATGATCTGAGGCCTAATGCTTTCTCTATAATGCCTTTCTTACCCATTATTGTTATTCTTACCCATTTTGACTGAATTTGCACAGGGTTGTGAACCATTGAATATTTCTGTCCACCTTTTGTTCGTCCTGTAACCACATCTCTCTGGTGTCTAAACCTCTTTTATCTCTGTGTCACAAATCCATCTACCTTGTTGCAGAGACTTTGGCCATTAATAAAAAACATAATTTACTCGTTCCCACAATTTCCTGTCACAAATGGATTTGCTGATGTACAGTTTTAGTTAAACTTTGTCCCATCCTGTTCCTTTCTGTTGTCTTCAGTCACATTCCCACGCTGCTCTGATGCTTCACGTTTTCTCTTTGGATTTGGAAAGCTTCTTTCACCTGAAGCCTGTCCCTGCATCCTCCCTGTCAGTTTAAAGCCCTGTCCATATACCTACCAACGTGATTGGCCAGGACATTGTTCCACTGGAACTGAGCTGGGACCAATCTGAATGGATTTTTTTTTAAAAAATCCGGTCTGGGATGTGGGTGTCTCTGGCTGACCAGTCTTTATTGCCCATCCCTTGCTGCCCTTGAGCTAAGCAGCTGGCTCGCCCATTTCACAGGGTCATTGAGAGGCAACACTTTGCTGTGGGTATGTCGTGCAGACCACATGAGAGTGAACTGTTGTCTTTCTCTGAAGGTCAAGTGTTTGGATTTTTATCAATACTTATTTATGGATTGTTAATTCCAATTTTTAAAACATATACTCATTTAAAATTCCACATGGTTAGAATTTATAAAGAAGAAGGGGGGTGGTCACTTTGTTGGGACTGTATTGTAGACTGTTATAGACACAACAGATGCCAGAGGAGCAGATGTGTAGAGAGATTGCTGATAACTATAGGATTGGAAGAGGAGTACAGGCTGGAGATTTTAATATTCCCTGTATTGACTGGGCCACCTGGAGTATAAAAGACCTGGACGGAGTGCAATTTTTCAAATGTGTCCAAGGAAGGTTTCTAAATCAGTATGCCGAGGGCCCTACTCTACTCAGCAGGTGCAACACTGGAACACCCCTCACAAAACAAGGTCGGACTAGTGACTGAAGTGTCATTCGGAGAGCACTTTGGGTCCAGTGCCCACAACTGTCTTCGTTTTAACATAGTTATGGAGGAAGATCAGCAGGTCCCCAGATTGAGTAGGAAAACTGGAACAGGGCCAGGTTTGGGGCCATTCTGCAGGATCTGGCCAGCGTCAATGCTGTGAATTTAAAATTGCACAATGCCCAGTTATAATCCAACTCCCTTTGGAAGCGCTGGTGATCACTGTAACAGATGAAAGGCTTCAACTAAATTTGTTTGATATTATATTCCATGACCCTGCCATCCTGTTGCTATAAATTCTGTGTATTAGGATTGTGCTCCACAACCACCTGATGAAGGAGCAGTGCTCTGAAAGCTAGTGCTTTCAAAAAAATTGGTTGGACTGGAACCGAGTGTTGGGTGATTTTTAACTTTGTACATCCCCAGTCCAACACCGGCACCTCCATATTATGATTCCAGTCGATTGGGTGAGTCTGTTTGAAGGAAAGGGAACAACTGGTAAATGGGAGGGTTGTTAGAGTGTGATCTCAAGAATCCAGGACCAGTCTTCCCCATTGGGATAAAGGGAAAAACTGGCAGGGTTAGGAATCCTTGGCTGGTGAGGGATAATAAGGCTCTGGTCTTGAAATGAAGACTGCTTGCATTGGGTTTAAGCTATCCGTATCTACATAAACTCTTCTATTCTTAAAGACACGATCAATCTGTGGAGACCCTACAATTCTTTCAGTCCCTCTAAGACTCCAAATCTGCAGAAATCATTCCAATCCCTGTGACTCTTCCGATCCAGTTCCTACAAGACCCATTATCTATGTGATATCTTTTCATTGCCAGCCCCACCCTGTCAATGGAAGCTCCTCCAGTGTCTCCATCCATCCACTCATTTCCATAATCTTCTCCAGCTCTTACATGTGTAAACATCACCCTCCCCGACAATCCTTCCCACTTTGACCAAACTGGAGGAGGTTACTAATGCTCGCTAATCTGTGAAACTGTCTCCAAAGAAAATTGCTGTCTTTATCACTTGGAAAATCTGATTGATTCCACACCCTCTTTATCTAAATAACCTTCAGAACCTAAGCCTTCCTGAAAATACAAACATCTTCAGTCACGACTACCCTCCATACGTCTATTTGTTTTTCCAATCTGTACAACCCACGTTATCTCTGTACTCAGCTCCATTCACCTGAAACATTCCTGTCTGTGTAAAACACCCCATCCTACCACTATCCTTATCCCTGTAAACTGCTCCATTCCTCCCAACCTCCCATCTCCATGAACTCCTGTAGGCCCGGTAGCTCTCCACATTTCTGCAACCTCCCGTGGCTCTATGGTCCTCTTTCCCTGTGAAACCACCTCCAGTCCCCACACCCGTCTCAGTCAGGGTCATCTGCTCAAGACCAGACAATTTCTGTCTCTGTTCCCTCCTACAACCTTAGCAACGCCTCTTATTTGTGTCACTTCATTCAGATCACATCCTCTCCCATCTCCCAAAACATCTTGCTGCCAACATAACGCTTGCTATTTAGAACATGGAATTGCATGTTCCAGTACAAGCTCTTCCACGCTCAATATTGTGCTGACCTTTTATCCTATTCTGAAGACGAAACAAACCTACATACCTTACATTTTACTATCATTGATATGCCGATCCAAGAGTTGCTTAGATGTCTGTAATGTGTTTGAATCTACTACCAAAGCTGGCAGTCCATTCCACGCACCCACCACACTCTGTGTAAATAACGTACCAGTCCTGACCATGCCGACAGCATATCCCAACCCAATCTAGTTCTACCTGCCAGCACCAGACCCTCTGATATCTAAGCTAAACACTCCGCCAATTACCTGACACTTATGTCCCCTTGTGATAGCCATTTCGTCATGGGAAATAGTCTCTGGTTATCCACTCTATCTATGCCTCTCATTCCCTTGTACACCTCTATCATGTCACCATTCTTCCTTCTTCGCTCTGATCAGAAAAGCCCCAGCTTCCACAAACTACCTTCTATGGGCATGCCCTCTAGTCCAGGTTGCATCCTGCTCAATCTCCTCTGCACTGTCTTTAAAGCTTCCACATCCTTCCTATAATGAAGCGAATAGAACTGTTCACAATATTCCAAGTTTGGTCTAACTGGGGTTCTGTATAGCTGCAGGAAAACCTCTCATCTCTGACAATCAATCCCCCCCGCTAATGAAAGCCAACACACCATCCGCCTTCTTAACACCCTGTCAACTTGGGTGGTGACCTGAAGGACACAGGATCCCTTTGTTCCTGCACGCTGCTAAGAATCCTGCCTTTTACCACGTAAAGGTTTTCTGCAGAATCCTCCAATCTAAAACTATCCCTACCTTTTGTAAGTTCCTCCAGTCCCTACAACACTCCTAAACTCCTCAAGTCCCTATATTTCTAATATCTACAAAATCCTGCCGTCTTGATGTCCCTCCATATATCTGTAACCCCCACCATCCTCCAGTGCCCTTCTGGGGAACATTGCAGAGGAAGGAAGAGTGGGAGAGTCTGGGCCATGTTACGAGGTATGAAGGGCTGCAGAACATGGAGGATGGTACAAATGTAGGAAGGGACTTGGGACCTGCAGGAGGTTACGGAATTCATAGAACCTGCAGGATGTGACTGAGGATGGGTTGTGGAACATGGAGGATATTATGATTTGAACCGGAGGTAATTTTTGATTGGACCATTCAGCCAGTCTTACAGTCATAGAGATGTACAGCATAGAAACAGACCCTTCATTCCAACCCGTCCATGCCGACAGGATATTCCAACCCAATCTAGTCCCACCTGCCAGTACCTGGCCTATATCCCTCCCAATTCTTTCTATTCATATATCCATCCAAATGCTTCTTAAATGTTGCAATTGTACCAGCTGTAAGATCAGCTAAAAGATCCAATCAAAAATTATAGGTAGCTCAAACCATAACATCTTCCAGGTCCCACAACCCATTCACGGTCCCATCCTGCAGATCTGATATCCCAACCCAATGTAGACCCACCTGCTAGCACCCAGCTCATCTCCCTCTAAACCCTTCCTATTCATACATCCATCCAGATGCCTTTTAACTATTGCAGTTGTACTAGCTTCCACCACTTCCTCTGGCAGCTCATTCCATACATGTACTACCCTCTGCATGAAAATGTTGCCCCTTGGTTCTCTTTTATATCTTTCTCCTCTCATCCTAAACCTCACCCTACAATTCTGGACTCGCACGCCCCAGGAGAAAGATTTTGTCTATTTACCTATCCATGCCTCTCTTGATTTTATAAACCTCTATAAGATCACCCTCAACCTCCGACTCTCCAGGGAAAACAACCATCAGCTGTTCAACTCTCCCTATAGCTCAACACTTGCAACATCCTTGTAAATCTTTTCTGAACCCTTTCAATTTTCACAACACCCTTCCGATAGGAAGTAGAACAGAGTTGCATGCAGTCTTCCAAAAGTGGCCTAACCACTGTCCTGTACGGCCGCAACATGACCCCCCAACTCCTGTACTCAATACTCTGACCAATAAAGGAATGCATACCAAGCACCTTCTTCGTTATCCTGACTATGTGTGACTCTAGTGTCAAGGAACTCTATATTTCATTTGAAAAATTGCAGAGAGAGATAGAGTGGCCCGAGATCTTCTGACAAATGCTAGTTCAGTCTAAGCTGGTAGGCGGAGGCAGTGAAGTATTTGCAGCACTGTCTGATGAATGGTCGAGAGATAATGCAGATGTCAAACAGGCTATTTTAAGTGCTTATGGATTGCTTATGGAAGGGAAGCCACTACAATTCCCTTTACTGTACCATCGCTAACTGACAAAGCTCCTTTAGATCTATATCCTCCAAATTGTTGAAACTTGCCCTCACCATCGCAACTCTCATTATTTTCTAACATTTTTGAGACTCCAAAACCATCCCTATCAGTTTAATCTCCTCCACTGCATACAACACTCCGAGTCTGTGTAATCTCTTTAAATCCTTCCGTTCCTATATACCTATGTATTGGTGTGACTGCTTTGTGGCAATTGTATCCTCGTTTATATCTGCAAAAGGCTCCGCTCACTGCAGCACATCCTATGCTCATAAGTGAATCTGGTCTCTCACAAGACTCTCTACGACTCTCTCATCCAGTCTCTACAAGCTTCCCTATCCCTGTCGTATCTTGCAGCATGCACACCACTCACTCTCTCTGACATACCTTCCAGTGCATAAAATCATCTCTCCTTCTAACTTTATGCCGTCTACAACTTCCTCCCTATCCCTGCTACATACTCCAGTCTATAGCATCTTCCATGTGCTTGCAACATTCTCCTGTCCATACCACCCTCCCTTTCCCTGTAATATTCTCCATTCCATACCACCCTCCCTATCACTGTGATATTCTCATGTAATGATCCACAGCCCTACACACATCCCTGTCTCTGAAGTCTAATCAAAGTTGCTTTATCTCTCTAACTTCCTCCAAACAATAAAATGTTTTCTCCTGCGAACATTTTGTAGCAACTATAACTACATTTAACATTGTTGCGCTCCCAAACATCCCTCAAAGGCCCTCTCTCGGTGACACGCGCCATGCATTTGCAACAAGGCAGATGGAATGAGAGCATTAACTGAAGAGAACAGAAATGATCGAACTGTTATTGTGGAGGGGTGGCTGCAGAATGATCATGACAGCAATGTGATTATTGAGGGGTTGTAGGGATTTAGGCAGGATCAGCAAAAAAAAAGCAATATCCCGTCTGTTGTGAAGAAAGGATACAGTCAGTGCTTTAGTGAGACAGCCAATTTAATCTGGGAATCAAAATATCGAATCATTTTGAATTTGCAGCTTCCAAATAGCAAGGGGGATCTGGAAGATCAAATCACAATTCATGCTCGTTGGTAAGTTGGATACAATATTTCCTTGGTGATAGTAGACAGAGGAATGTGGAGTGGTCAATTTCTGATTGGACGTCTGTGGCCAATGGTGTTTCACAAGGATCAGTGCTGCGGTGTCTGTGTGTAATTTATATCTGTGCTTCAGATGAAAAGGTCAGCAGTTTGCTTAGTATTTTGCAGATGAAATTTGGAAAAGCATGTAATGATCAGGGATAGTGAGGGGAATTGTGGATAGTGAGGAGGAGTGTTAAAGGTTGCAGCAGTGTGTAGATCAGCTGGGACGCTGTGCAGAGAAATTGCAAACCGAATTTCATCGGGACAAGTGTGAAGTGATACATTTATGAAGTCAAATGGAAGAGAGAAGTACAATGATTGACTAATTGGAAACATTGATAAACAGATGACCTTGGATGCAAATCCATAGCTCCCGCAAAATAACAACACAGTAGGATGTGGTGGTAAAGGAGGAGTATGGTATTCTTACCTTCATTGGTCACAGTATTGAGTACAGACGTTTGCATGTCATGTTGTGACTGAATGAAACTTCATTCGGCCATGTTTGGAAGGTTTGTGTGTCGTTCTCATCTCCACGCTACAGGAAGGATGTGGAGGTTTTGGGGAGGGTGTAACAGAGGGTTGGCAGAATGTTGCATGGATGAGAATGTGTTTACTGTAGGGAGGTTGGACGCAGTTGGATTATTTTGTGAGAATATCAGAGACTGGGGGGTAACCTGGTACAGGTATATAGCGTTAGGAGAGGTGTGAACAGTGTGGAGAGTTGGAATCCTTCTTTCACTGTAGAAATATCAAATACTAGTCTGCCTCGGTTTAAGGTGAGAGTGAGAAGTTTTAAGTGAGATGAATGAGGCCAGTTTTCTTTACCGAGAGAGTGGAAGCTGCTCAGGAGGTGGGAGAGGAGGCAATGAGAGCAAAGTTTTGAAGTGGCATTTAGACAGGAACATGAACAGGCAGAGAATAGAGGGATATCAACCATGTGCAGGCAGATGCGATTAGTTGAGAATAGCATCATGGTCAGTACAACCATGGTGTGCCGAAGGGCCTATTACTGTGCTGTACTGTTCTATTTTTCAACTTAACGGCATCTACCCTGTCAAAGCAAATCAGAATCCTGGATGTTTCTTTCGATTTCTCTCCCATTCTTCAAAACCCCAATAAGTTCAAGGCCAATCTACCCCACCTCTGCTCATTGGAAAAACCTGCCATCTCCAGGATCAGCTGAGTGAACCTTCCCTGGCCTGCCTCCAATACAAGAATATCTTTCCTTAGGGCACACATACTGTTCATTTAATCTAGGTTGGTCTGACTTTTACCTTACATCGTTGTAGCAGGACCTCCCTACTTTTAAACTCCATTCCCTTTGTAATAAATGCCAGCATTTGATTTGCCTTCTCAATTACCTGCTGATCCGTAAACTCCCTTTGTCAGATTGATACACAAGGATTACCAAAATCCTTTGTGCAGTCAGTCTGAAACCAAACGATGTTAGCCTGACAGTAAGTAGGGAACGTGCTGGAATGTCGCACGTTTTGTGAAGGTTTGTAGCTCAGGTTGATGCTTAGGGTGTAGGTTTGCTCGCTGAGCTGTAGGTTTGATTTCCAGAGATTTCGTTACCTGGCTCGGTAACATCATCAGTGGTGACCTCTAAGTGAAGCGAAGCTGTTGTCTCCTGCTTTCTATTTATTATATGTAAATGTTGAGCACCTCGAGACTTGCTGTGGTGAAATTGGGAATCCAGGAGAAAACAGCACAAGGAGCGCGCTGTCACATCAATGCCCCACCCACCCCTTTCCCATGGCCACCTTCTGCCCCAAGTCTAACAGTGTGTGTGAAAGTCCACATCGGTCTGTACAGCCAACAACAAACTTCCCCTCTACCCCCCGCCCCCCCGCCCGCCCCGAGAGTGGGAGAGAGTCAGCCTCGTCTGTGACCCACCGCCAAAGGGATGATGAGACAGGAATGTTGAATCCCCTCACAATTATCCCAGTGCCTTTGTTACAAATTCAAAAAATTCCCTGTTAATGCAGTGTCTAATAATGTGATATCACTCAGTATCTCTCCATGTGGTATCCCTCGCTGTGTCGGTCTCTTTGCTGCCTCTGTCAGCATTTCTCCCTCTTACAGATGGCCTGAGATCCTGAGTCAACAGAATTGTCCACTCCAGAGAGACACAGCAACACAGGCAAGGGATGGAGACTGGGATTCTCGAGATCTCTGTTGGACTCAGTGCCACTCTGCATGAGTTATCCTCATTGCATCAGTCTAATTTCCCATTCTGTCTACTTCTGTCTCATGCAGGTAATCAGGATGTTCCTCACTCGTGTCTCATCCATCACCTCATTGAAGCTGGTTGGTCAACCCAAGTGAGAGAGGTGGAGAGGGAGATCTGGAGCCTTCAGTAAATCCTGCAGCAGGTAAGATCACTCACAGTAAACAGCACAGGGTGGGGTGGTAGACTTCTATATTCAGACTTGGAATACAGGACATAGATACAGAGCTGGGCAAGGAACAGCAACATTCTAGGCTTCATTCCCACCATTTTGTGAGGGTCCTGCTTTCACCTCTGCTGTACTGGTCCTCAATGCGACAGCACAGGGGATCGCAGGCATCAATCCTGGCCCATGCTGTGTTAGTGATCTCTGTAATATCCTCCAGTCCCAATAATCCTACCTCTGTCTGGAATCTTCTCTAGTCCACATAATTCTCTCTGTCTCTGTCAGGTTCTCCAATACCTAACATCCTAATTCCTAAACTTCTGCAGGAGATACTAAATGCCTTCATCCCTGACTGTCCTGTCTATCCTTGGAAGCTCCTCCCACCAACACCACCCTCCATGTCAATGTATTTGACTTGAAACTCTCCATGGGTCCCTACCTATGTAATCTTCTCCAGCTCCTAGAAACCTCCCTTAGCTGTGAAAACTTTGTAATCTCCTTATCCTTTTCCAATTCTTTGATCTTTATCTTGTTAAATGTCAACCTCATTCCCTACACCATTCACGCCCACAGAAAACTCTTTCAGTTTGTGTAACCCTCCCCATTTGTGTAACTGTCTCCAACCCAGTAACCTGGCATTCTCCATTGCCTTCTTATCTATGTAGCCTCCAGAGCATAGAAGCTCCTTATATCTGTAAATGTCTTCAGTCATGACCACCTTCCATATCTCTGTTATTATACACAATACTCTCCTAGATGAAATAGTCCCCTGTCTGTGCCTCTCAGTCTGCCTACCTCTTCCTTTCTCTATCCCTATCCCTATCTCCAGAATCTAATCCAGCTCCCTGAATCTCTGTAAATTCCTCCAATCCCCAAATCCCTTTGTCCCACTGACATTCTTTACGAGACGTAACTCTGTTTAATTCTAACTTCCTCGATTCCCTTTAAGCCTCCCTATCTCTGTAACTCTAACAATCTGTTCAACCCCCCACTACTGAGGAATGACTCCCTGCATTCACCATAAGGCAGATGGAATGACAGTGAACAGATATGATGGAACTTTCTTTCTGGAGATTTAGCTGCAGAATGATAATCGCTGGGAAGTGAAAACTGAAGGGTTGTTGGGATAGAGTCATAGAGTCAGAGAGATGTACTACAACATGGAAACTGACCCTTCGGTCCAACCCATCCATGCTGTGCAGATATCCCAACCCAATCTAGTCCCAATAAGCAGACTAGGCAAAAAGCCAACAAGTTGTGAAGGAAGGATGAGGTCAACGCATTAATAAGACAATCATGTGGATCTGAATATCAAAAGTGGATCTGAGAATAAGCATGCAGCAGCAACTGTTAGCAGGAATTCTTTTGTAGGCACCAAACAGTGATGGGAATGTCAATATGGTTACAGTCAGGACACTGAATGGACTTGTTGCAAGGGCAGTACAGTACCTGTGTGTGACAGTGGTCTCCATGCCGACTGATACAGCAGTGAGTATCAGTGCTGTAACGGATAGAATCCTGGATTGTATGTGAGATGGTTTTCTCCAACATAATGTCATATTTGTAGATCAAATGCTGCGTACTAATAAATAAACAACAATCCCATTATAAAGGAGATTTGTGAGCAGAGACCCATAATATTATGCAGGACATATTGAGTTTGTGCTTAGACCATGAGATGTAGGAGGCGAATGATGCCATTTGTCCCATTGAGTATGCTCTGTTCTTCAATCAGATCATGGCTGATCTGACTCTGATAAACTATACTTTCCTGCCTTCTCCTCAAAACCCTTGTTTCCCTGATGCATTAAAGTCTGCAGGAGGTTACAGAACAGTCGGAGAAATAGACAGAAATGGCAAATTGAGTTTAGTCTGGACAAGTGTGAGATGATGTCAAATTCAAGAAGAAAGTTCGCATACTGAGGGATATTGATATACAGAAGGATCTTGGTGCAAGTCAGTAACCCCAGAAATGGCAACAGAAGTATGTCAGATGGGAAGGCAGGCAAATGGAACACTGGCCTTCATCGGGCACAGTGGGTAAAGTGGTTTGCATCTGATGCTGCAATTTTATGAAACGTTTGTTTGGCCATATTTGGAGAACTGTGTGCAGTTTTCATCCCCACACAACAGGGAGGATGGGGAGGATCTGGAGAGGGTGCAAAAGGGGTTTATCAGCACGTTGTCTGTGTTAAGGTTTTTTTAAGAGTATGTTAGGTGTAAGAGGAAATTAAACAAAGTTGGATTGTTTAATGAGAGTAACACAACCTGACTAGGCACAGGAATATAACATTGGGAACAGGGATAGATAATGCAATTAGTCAGAATCTCTTTCCCAATGTGTAATTTTCAAATACTAGAGTGCATAGGTTTAAAGTGAGAAAGAGGAAGTTTAAACGAGATGTGTGAGGCAAGTTTGTTTTTTTACGTGGAGTGGATGTTACCGAGGGAGAACGTAGAAGCAGAAATGTGAGTAAAGTTTTGAAGTGGGATTGAGACAAACATGAACAGGCAGAGAACAGAGGGATATGGACCATGTGCAGGCAGATGGTATGAGTTGGAATAGTTTCATGGACAGCATAGAGGTGGTGGGACGAAGGGCCAGTTGCTGTGCTCTACTGTTCTATTTTCGAACTTATCAGCATCTGCCCGATCAGAGCCCCTCAGAATCTTGGATGGTTCATTCCATTTCTCTCGCAATATCTAAACTTCAATGGGTTCAACCACAACCTACTCCACCTCTTCTCATTGGAAAATCCTTCCATTCGCAGGATCAGCCGAGTGACCCTTCTCTGACCTGCCTCCAATGCGACAATATCTTTCCTTCGGGCACTCCCACTGTTCATAATATTTGAGGTGTGGACTGACTTGTACCTTGTATAGTTTTAGCTAGACCCGCCTATTTTTAGACTCCATTCCCTCTGTAATAAAGGCAGCATTTGATTTGCCTTCTCTATTACCTGCTGAACCTGTAAGCTACCTTTTTCAGATTGATAAACAAGATCTCCCATAACCCTTTCTGCTGTCAGTCTGAAACCAAATATTGTTATCCTCACAGTACGTCGGGACCATACTGACATTGTTAGAAAGGATATGTCAATATACAATAACTGGCCACTTAGAAACACATTTGATAAAAGAGAATGTGTTTTTGAGCCTGTTAGATTTAATTTGTTGGTATGAATATTAATGGCTAAATTGTAGGGGTTTAGGAGGGGTGTAGTGATGTGGGGGATGTGGTGTATTTGAATTATCAGAAGCCTTTACACAAGTTTCAATAAGGGCTAAAGGGTAACTTGGTAGAGAATAGGGTCCTTTAAAGATCAATCAGTTCACCTATGTGTGGAACCAGAGGAGATGGGTGAGAAATTAGACAAAATAGTCTAGCCAGTATTTGTTGTGGATAGATCAGTCTTCAGTAGCTCATTAGGTCGATCCTAGAATATTGTGGGAAGCTAGGGAAGAGATTGCAATGTCCCCAGCAGAGATATTTATATTATCAACAGACACAGTGAGGTGTTGGAAGACTGGAGGTTGGCTAATGCTGTTCCACCACTTAAGGGCTGCAGGGAAAAGCCAGGAAATTACAGCCCAGTGAGCCCAGTAATGGGGAAGTTGTTGGAGGAGATTCTGAGAGAAAGCAGCTCCTTACATTTACAATGGCAAGGGCTGATTCGAGATGGTCAGCATGGCTTTGTGAGTGGAAAACCATGTTTCACAAACCGGATTGACAGTTCGAGGAGGTGGCCAAAGATAGGTGAAGTCAGAGCAGTCAACGTTGTCCACATGGACTTTAGCATCTAGTCAAGAGGAAGAAGGAAGCTTACTTAAGGTTGAGGAAGCAAGGATCAGACAGGGCTCCAGAGAGTTACATTGGGTGGCACGGTGTCTCAGTGGTTAGCACTGCGACTTCACAGCACCACGGACTCCATTTCGATTACAGCCTCAGGCGACTGTCTGTTTGAGTTTGTACACTCTCCCCGTGTCTGTGTGGGTTTCCTCCATGTGCTCTACTTTTCCCCCACAGCCCAAGATGTACATGTTAGGTGACTCAGCCATGCTAAATTACCCATAGTGTTTAGGGATGTGTAGGTTTGGCGCATTAGTCAGGGCAAATGGAGAGTAAAACGGTGGGGGAATGGGGTTGCGTTGGATATTGTTTGGAGGGTTGTTATGGAGGTGTTGGGCCAAATGGCCTGTTTCCATACTGTAGAGATTTCCTGAAGGTACCAGGAAGGAACCGAGGAATGGACTTAGGGGAACTAGAAGGGGACACAAAAAAGCTTTGTTGGGAAGGATTAAGGAAAACCGTAAGGCATTCTCCACTTATGGGAGGAACAAGAGGATGGTCAGAGTGAGGATAAGGCCACTCTGGGATAGTGGAAGGAACTTGTGCCTGGAATCACAGGAGGTAGGGGAGGTCCTTAATGAATACTATGCCTCAGTATTCACTGCTGAGAAGGGTCTTGTCGTTTGTGAGGACAGTGTGAAACAGACTGATAGACGTGAACAGGTGGATGTTAAGAAGGAGGATGTGCTGAGAAGTTTGTAAAAGATAAGGATACATTAGTCGCTGAATCAGACTGGATGCGTCCAAGGTTTCTTCAGGAACCGGGGGAATGGATTGCTGCGCATCTTTGCACCGTCACTGTCCACTGGAGTCGGACCAGATGATTGTGGGCAGGAAAATATTATTCCTTGTTCAGGAAAGGGAATAGGCATAATCCTGGGAATTGCACATCTGTCAGTTTTATGTCTGTGGTGTGCAGATTATTGGAGAGGACTCTGAGAGACAGGATTTATTATTCCTTGCAAAACCATAGTTTGATTAGAGATAGTCAGCATGTTTGTATCAGGGGCAGGTCATGCCTTACAAATCTTATTGAATCTTTTGAGAATGTGACAAAACACCTTTATGGCTCATTCAAAAAGTACGGAGACATGGGATACAGGGAAACCTGTCTGTCTGGATACAGGATTACTTGCCCTCAGAAGACAGAGGGTAATGATACGTAGAAACAATTCATCCTGGAGCTCAGTGACCAGTGGTTTTCTGCTGGGAGTGGTTTCAGTACCTCTGCTCTATGTGATTTTATGAATAAGTTGGATGTGTGAGTGGAAGAGTTGATTAGTAAGTTTGCCAATGAGACGAAGATGGTGGAGTGGTGGATAGTGTGGAGGTCTGTTGTAGGTTACAAGGGGACATTGACAGGATGCAGAGTTGGACTGAGAAATGGCAAATGGAGTTCAATCTGGAAGTCATTCATTTTGAAGATTGAATGTGAATGCAGAATGCAGGGTTAAAGGCAGGATCTTTGGCAGTGTGGAGAAACAGAGGGATCTAGGGTTCCAAGTCCATAGATCCCTCAAAGTGGCCACCCAAGCTGATCGGCTTGTTAAGAAGGGATATATTGCGTGGGATTTCATTAGTTTGGGGATTTAGTTTTAAAACTGTGAGGTTATGCTGCAGCTCTATAGAGCCCTGGTTAGACACCACTTGGAATATTGTGTTCAGTTCAGGTTCCCTCATTCCAGGACAGATGTGGAAGCCTTAGAGAGGGTAAAGAGGAGATTTACCAGGATGCTGCCTGGACTGGAGGGCATGTCTTATGAAGAAAGGTTGATGAAGCTAATGTTTTTCTCATTGGAGTGAAGAAGGGTGAGGGGTGACTTGGCAAGGTGAACAAGGTGACGAAAGTCGTAGATGGAGTGAATAGAGAGAGGTTACTTTACCCTGCCAAAAATAGTTATTAAAAGGGGTTATAATTTTCGGGTGATTACCGGATGGTTAAGGGGAGATTTCAGAGGTAGGTTCATTACATACAGATTGGTGGCTGTATGGAATGCACTGCCAGCAGTGGCAGTAAAATTAGATGCATTAGGAACATTTAATATACTTCTGGGTAGGCACATGGATGATAATAAAATGAAGGGTATGGAAGGTAGAGTCATAGAGGTGTACTTCAAGGACACAGACCCTTCTGTCCAACCCGTCCATGCTGAACCGATATCCCAACCCAGTCTAGTCCCACCTGCCAGCATCCAGTCCATATCCCTCCAAACCCTTCCTATTCATATACCCATCCAAATGCCTCTTAAATGTTGCAATTGTACCAGCCTTCACCACATCCTCTGGCAGCTCATTCCATACACGTACCACCATCTGTGTGAAAAAGTTGTCTTTTAGGTTTCTTTTATATTTTTCCCATTCACCCTAAGCCTATGCCCTCTAGTTCTGGACTCCCCAACCCCAGGGAATATACTTTGTCTATTATCCTATCCATGCTCCTCAAAATTTTGTAAACCTCTATAAGGTCACCCCTCAGCCTCCGACGCTCCAAGGAAAACAGCCCCAGCCTGTTCAGCCTCTCCCTTGAGCCTAAATCCTCCAACCCTGGCAACATCCTTGTAAATCTTTTCTGAACCCTTTCAAGTTTCCCAACATCTTTCCGATAGTAAGGAGACCAAAGTTGCACGCAGTATTCCAACAGTGGTCTAACCAATGTACTGTACGATTGCAACATGACCTCCCAACTCCTGTACCCAATACTATGACCAATAAATAAAAGCATACCAAACACCACCTTCACTATCCTATCTACCTGTGACTCCACTTTCAAGGTGCTGTGAACTTGCACCCCAAGATCTCTTTGTTCAGCAACACTCCCTAGGAACTTACCATTAAGTGTATAAGTCCTGCTAAGATGTGCTTTCCCAAAATGCAGCACCACGCATTTATCTGAATTAAACTCTATCTGATACTTTTTTTTTATCTTACGGTCGGATAAAATATTGGCGGGTCATCATGGGCGAAGGGTCTTGTTCTGTACTGTTCTGTGTTCTAAATGGCGTATGTTAAACTGGGTAATAAGCTCAGATCAGTGTAAAAGGTTATGGCATTCTGGAGGAGCTTGTCAACTGGACAGAAAATTGGGCTTGATGGTAGGAGACAGAGGATGATGGGAGACGTATTGTTTTTTCAGACTGGAGGCATGTGACCAGCGGTGGAGTGGGTCAATTGTTGTTTTTCATTTGGATAAATGGTTTGGATGGGAATATTGTTAAGTAAGTTGAGTAAGTTTTTTGCGTGACACTGAAATTGGCGGTAAACTGGACAGCGATGAAGGTTATCTGTTATACAACAGGATGAATAGTACTGCTGGGATAGTGGGCTGAAGAATAGCAGATGGAGTTTAATTAGATAGATATGAAGTGTTCCATTTTGGTGAAACAAACCAGGGTGGGACTTGTACAGTTAATGTTCGGGTCCTGGGTAGTGTTGTCAATCAGTGACCCAGGGATGCAGGTACACAGTTCTTTGTAAGTGGTGTCACAGGGAGACAGGCCGGTGAAGCAGGCGTTTGGGATGGTTACCTTCATTGGGGAGAGCATTAAGAGTAGGAGTTGGGACTTCATCTTGTATCTGTACAAGACATTGGTCAGGCCACCATAAAAGCAGAGTTGATCAGTGGGAAGAACTCATCTGGTTCCCTGACCTCATTTTGTGTAGAACATCTGACGTTCTAACCTGGTCTGGCTAACATGTGACTCCAGACCCACTGCAATATGGCTTACTCTGAAGTGTCCTCTGGGTAATTAGCAGTGATGTCCACAGCCCATGAATGAATAAATAAAAGTACATATGTCCCTCCCTATCTCTGCAAACCCCTCCAGCTGCAGCAATCCGTACTGGCTTTGTAACACCCTGACCACTCTCTGTAACACTCTCACCACCTCCGGCACCTTCACCTCTCCCTGTTCCTTTTGTGACATTATACCCTGACGGTGATTCCCCTTCCCACTGCTGCCCTCCTGCTAGCAGACCCTTTGCAACCACTTTAAAACTTACTTCGAAAACACACTCTCACTTCAGGATTTTAAGTACTTTTAGGTGATCTTCTAAGCCTCATAATCTAATAGGATACATTTTGTCCTGAGTGAGGGGCAGGTGGGAATTTCTTGCTGAGGTTTTGTCTGTTTCAATGGTATATTCTTTGTTGAGTGATTTACACTGTTCCTTCAAATATTTTCCACTGTTCATTTACAGGCACATATCTCAGTCGGGTTCGCCTCTTTACCTTGGTCAGTTCTCCTCTCAAACTCATGTAATTGGCTGTTTTTGTTTCTAGTTGTAATTTGTCCTCTCTGTGATTCACTTTAAAACTTTATATTTCTTTAAACTGCACTTTATCACAATTTCCCAGAGGATCTCCCCAGGTGACATTACTCATTCACTAAGTTTGATCACACAACAGTCGCTCTGAGATAGTTGTGACCCTAACCATTGCACAATTTGTTACTTAAAGAAACACTGAAAACTAATTCTCTGAACTCCTCTTTCAATATCGCTCTTGTCAGTGTGAGATTTTGGGAATATTGAAGTGTCCCAAAATTATCACAAAGCTTTTATTAAAAATTCCAATTGATTCCTGTTTATTGCAGTTATGAGCAACGGAATGCTGTTCGGTGGGTATAACTGTTCAGCTGCTTGTGTCCTTGGCAAGTAGTAGCCAGAATTTACATTCATACTGACTCTACTTCATGATCTGAGACCAAATACTTTCACTGTAATGCCTTTGTTACCCATTATTGTTAGTGTTACCCATTTTGCCTGAGTTTCCGCAAGGTTGTGAACAATTGAATATTTATGTCAACCTTTTGTTCGCTCTGTAACCACATCTCTCTGATGTCTAAATCTCTTTTCTCTCTGGCACAAATCAATCTACCTTATTGATGAGACATTATCCATAATTTACTCTTTCCCATAATTTCCTGTCACAATTCGATTCCCTGATGTACAGTTTCAGTTAAACTGTCCCATCCTGGTCCTTTCTGCTTGTCTTCAGCCATAATCCCATGTTGCTCCCATACTTCACCTTTTTCCTTTGGATTTCGAAAGCTCCTTTCACTTGAACCCTGTCCCTGCATCCTCTCTATCAGTAATCTACCGACGTGATTGGCCAGGACACCGGTCCCAGCACCGTTCCAATGGGACCATCCTAATGGATTATTTATTAAATCAGGTATGGGATGTGGGTGTCTCTGACTGACCAGCCTTTCTTGCCCAGCCCGAGCTGCCCTTGAGCTGAGTAACTTGCTCGGCCATTGCAGAGGGTAATCGAGAGGCAAACACTTTGCTGTGGGGATATCGTGCAGACCACGTGAGGATGAGCAGATGTCCTTCTCTTTTTTACATCAGCAATGGTTTCATATTTATTCATGGATTGTTAATTACTATTTTTAAATTTATTGATGGTGGGATTCAAATCCACCTCCACCTGAACATTAGCTGAGGTTTTGGATGCATGCTCTAGCAATAACACCACTCGGTCATCACTTCACCTGCTCACTGGTTGCTCATCCCTGAGCACTGATACCAGGGCATCATGAAGCTAAACCCATTCTTCTAATATGACTGTGTGATCCTGAGGTCTTCCAGCACTCTGGTGATATCACTCAGTCTCCCTCCATGTGGTATCCCTCACTGTGTGGATCTAATTGCCGCCTCTGTCAGTGCCTCCAACTCTTGCACTTCCTTTAGATCCTGAGCCAGCAGAATTCTCCATTCCAGAGAGGTGCAACAGTATAGGCCAGGAATGGAGACTGGGATTTTCCAGATCTCTTTGGGGCTCATTTCCATTCTCCATTTGTAATCCTCTCTGCATCAGTCTAATTTCCCATTCTGTCTATTTCTGTCTCCTGTAGGTTCTCAGGAAGGTGCTGACTCAATAGACTTCCCAATTGCTAGGTGTCTCGTCCAACACCTCTTTGAAGATGATTGGTCAGCCAGAGAGACAAAGGATAGGGAGATGTGGAGCCTTCAATAAATCCTGCAGTGAAGTAAGATCACTCAGAGTGCACAGAGCAGAGAGCAATGAGAGGGCTGCTAACATCGCTAACAAGACATGACATAGATACAGTGCTGGAGTGGGAGCACAGTACAGTACAGACATACCCCTAGCTCAAACACCAACTCTATTTTAATTTATGTTGCATTGAGACAGCATAGGGAGTTCATAGTTATCAATCCAGTCCTGTGCTGTCTTAGTGAGCATCAGAACATCAGAGGGGAAAGCAGGCCTCCGACAAGATGTTGTGAATGCTGCCTGGGATCTTTCTGTTCTGAGTTCTCCCTCCAACACTGTGCTAAGACTCACTACTCTGCAACACTGTACTTATGACTTGGCTTGTTTACCAGTGTCTTCAGTCATTTTTAACTCCTATAACAGTTCCTGCCCCTATAACCTCCTCCCTTCCCGATAGTCCCTCCACATATTTGAAACGTACTGCATTCCAGACTACCATCCCTATCGCTGTAACTTGCTTCAGTGTCTACAGCATGCTTTATTTCCGTACTGTAATCCTCTTTAGCTGGATACAGAGTGATACAGCACGGAAACAGAAACTGTGGCCCAACTCGTCAATGCTGCCCATGTTTCATATATTGAATGAGTCTCATTTGCCTGCGTTTAGCCCTTAGCTCTTCAAACCTTCTCCTCTCCATGTTCATGCACAAATGTGTTTTCCATGTTGTCATTGTTCTTGTTTCTCGCATGTGCCCCCTGGCAGTCCGTTCTATCTGTACACCATCCTCTGTGGAAAGTGTTGCCCCTCAGCTCCCTTTTTAAATCTTTGCTCTCTCACCTCCAGTTTGTACCCTTGCGTTTTGGACTCCCTTACCCTTGGCATTTACACCATTCTTAGGTCCAATCCTTGTGGCACTCCACTGGTCACTGTCCTCCAGTCTGATAAGAAAGCCTCCACCACCACCCTCTGTCTTCTTTCTTTGAGCCAGTTTTGTGTCCAAATAGTTAGTTCTCCCTGTATTCTGTGAGATCGAACCTTGCTAGTCAGTCTCCCATAGGGAAACTTGTCAAACGCCTTACTCAAGTCCATATAGATCACATCTACCACTCAGCCCTCATCAATCCTCTTTGATACTTCTTCAAAAAACTCAATCAAGTTTATGAGACATGATCCCTTACGCACAAATGTCTATCTCTAATCAGTCCTTGCCTTTTCAAATACATGTACATCCTGTCCCTCAATATTCCCTCCAACAACTTGCCCACCACCGACGTCTGTCTCTCTGGCCTATAATTCCCTGGCTTTTCCTTACAACTCTTCTTAAACAGTGGCAACATGTTAGCCAACCTCCAGTCTTCCGGCGCCTCACCTGTGAGAATTCCATGTTACAAATATCTCAGCAAGAGGTCCAGTAATCACTTCTCTAACTTCCCACAGAGTTCGAGGGTACACCTGATCAGGTCCTGGGAATTTATCCACCTTTATGCATTTCAAGACATCCAGAACTTACTCCTCTGTAATATGGACATTTTGCAAGTTGTCGCCATCTATTTCTCTACATTCTATATCTTCCATATCCTTTTCCACAGTAAAAACTGATGCAAAATACTCGTTTAGTATCTCTGTCTTTTAAACGTTGTAATTGTATCCACATCCACCACTTCCTCAGGAAGTTCATTCCACAATCAAAACACCCTCTGTGTAACAATTTGCACCCATTTTTTTTAACATCTCTCTCTTCTAACCTTAAAGATGTAGTCCCTCCTCTTGAGACTCCCCCATCCTGGGGAAAAGGCAACTACCATTAAATTGATCCATAAGTCATTTTTTAAAATAAACTTTTATAACATCACATCTCAAACTCCAGGCTCCAGTAAAAAAACTCAGCCTATCCAGCCATTTTTCAGAACTCAAACCTTCCGTATCCAGCAACGTCCTGGTAAATCTCTTCTGAACCCCCCGCAGCTTAATAATATCCTCCCTATAACTGGGCGAGCAGAACTGTACAGACTATTGCAGGTCTCACAAATGTCTGTGTAATCTCAACATGACGTCCCAAATCCTCCACTCAATGGACTGAGCAATAGTCAGGTATGCCAAGCACTGTCTTATCCATCCTGTGATGCAAACCTCAAGAGTTATGTACCTGAACTCGGAGGTCCCTCTGCTCTAAAACACTAACTGAGGTCCGAACAGTAATTGTATCGAATCTACCTTTGTTTGTTTTACCAAGTGCATTACCTTGCATTTATACAGATTGAAGTCCATCTACAATTTTTCAGCACTTTCACCCAAATCATCAAGATCCCTTTTGTAATCGGAGCACACCTCCTTCACTGTCCACTATGTCAGCCTCCAGCCTTCCAGCCCATCACATATGTCTGTCAATGGTACAAATACCTTTGCTCGGGTCTCCACAATTTCTTCCCTAACATCTCACAATGTACTGTGATACACTTAATCAGGTCCTGGGGCTTTACATAATCTTTGTGTTTTTAAAACCTCCAACACCATCTCTTCTATAAATGCCCTCTTTTCAAGTCATAGAGATGTACAGCATGGAAACTACCCTTCGGTCCAACTCATCCATGCTGACCAGAAGATGTAAATAAATCCATCCCTTTTACCAGCATTTGGCCCATGTACCTCTAAACCCTTATTATTCATATACCCATCCATCTCGTAAAGGTTGTCATAGTATCAGTATGTGTTACTTTCTCTCTCAGCTCATTCCATGCACACATTACCGTGTGCATAAAAAAGCTGACCCTTCAGTCGCTTTTAAACCGTTCCCTTTTAACCTTAAACCTGTTCACTCTAGTTTTGGACTCTCCAACCCCCGGGAAAAGACCTTGAATATTTACACAATATCCCTCATGTTTATATAAACCTCTGTCAGGTCACCAGTCAGTCTCCGATGCTCCAGGGAAAATAACCCCAGCTTATTCAGCAACAACCCCAGAAACATCTTGTAAATCTTTTCTGAGCACTCTCAAATTTCACAACATCCTTCCTAGAGCAGGGATACTGGAATTGCAGCGAACTCCAAATATGGTCTAACGTATTACTCTTGTTCCCTGAGTTCCCCAGTGTTTGGCCACAGTAAGTTCTGGAGTAAAAAAATGTGTTAAACGTCTTAGCCATCTCCAGCGGTTCCACACATCAGTGGTCTCATTGTTCCTTAAGGGACACTATTTTGTCTCGAGTTACTCTTTTACTCAATATATTTATACAATCACTTTTGGATTTTCCTTATCCTTTTCTGCCGAGGCTATTTCATGTACCCTTTCTGCATTCCTAATTTCCACCCAAAGTGTATTCCTACAGCCCCTGTGATCCTCAGGGATTCCCTTGATCCAGCTGGCGATACCTGACATGTGCCCCTTTTCCTTGACCAGATCCTCAATAGACAGCCAGTGTTTCCGAGTGCTGTCAGCATTGAGCTGCTCACAAACAGGAACATACTGGTGGTGATCGCTCAATTTAACTCACTTTTTAAATATTCTCGTTGCGAGACTTCCCTTTTCCTGCAAATAGTCTCGCAAATCACCTTTTGAAAGTTCCTGTCTAATACTATCAAGATTGGTCTGGCCCCATTTCATAAATTGAACTTGTGGACCAGACCTGTCCTTTTCCATCTCTATTTTCAAGCTCATAGAATTGTGGTCATTTTGACAAAATGCGTTCCCACTCACACCTCAGTCCCTTTCCCGACCTTGATTCCCAAGGGGCGGTCAGGTTTTGCCCTTTCTCTTTTCAGGCCATTTACATATTGATTGGGAGTTTTCTGGAACACAATTACCAAATTCCTCCCTTGCAAATACTGAACACTGGCTGTCCCAGTCTAGATTTGGAAAGTTGAAAAATCCCAACCATAACAGCCCTATTATTCTGATTGATATTTGAGATCTCCTGATATATTTGTTCCTCAGTCTGCCACGGATTATTCGGGGTCAGTAGGACAATCTTATCAAAGTGATGACCCATTCTTATTTCTCAGTTCCACTAACATAACTTCAGTGGGCAATCCCACAGCAATATCCTCTCTAAGTACTGCTGTGATTATTCATGCAATCAAAACCCACCATCACGCGTCCTCTCTTGCCTCCCCTTCCTGCAGTCCCTCTATCTTGAATCAATGAGCTGTCAGTCCTGCCCCTCGATCAGCTGTGTTTCTGCATTAACTATAATCTCCCATTCCACTGTTCCAATCCATGGCCTGAGTTCATCTTCCTTAGCTGTCAGTCCCCTTGAATTGAAATAAATGTAGTTTAATCATCAGTTTTCGCCCCATTTCCTGCTATATTCTTCCTGTCTTGTCTGCTGAAATTGCTCTTTCTAACTTGTGCACCAGCCTCAATCTTCTGTCTGGCCTTACGATTGTTTAAGATCCAACACAGTGCCAGACTAGTTTATATCCTCTCAAGCAGCTCTAACAATTCGCCCCACCAGGATATGCGTCCCCTTCCTGATCCAGTTCAGGTGTCTTCCCCACCCTGTCTACCTGTTCTTACAACTTCAGACATCCAATGACTTGCCCACCAAGGTCCCTGTGTTCCTCGGTACTCCAAGACGATCTGCCATTCATGATGTATATCCTTCGCTTATGAGACTTCCACAGTGCATTACCTCACAGTGATCAGAAGTAAACACCATCTGCCATTACTCTCCACAGTTTATCATATGATGGACATCAGACTGCAGGCTGAGAACATCCCCTCATCTTTCATATCCTCTGCAAACCTGCTAATTTTTATTTCTGCTTTCGCATCCAAGTTATTAATGTACATAATAACCAGCAATGGTTCCTGCACAGATCCCTGTTGGACGCCCACTGTTGCAAGAATTCCAAACACGAAGAAGTCTATCCACTAATTGTGGATCCAGTTTACCAACTTGCCTTGGATCCCAGTGGCTCTTTACGTTTTGACCAGCCTTCCATGAGGGACCTTGTCAAAGGCCTTCTTCAAGTCCATGTAAACCACATCATCTGCACTGCCCTCCTCAATATTTTAAAACACCAGTTAAAAAAAAAACTGAACTGATTTCCTCAGACAGTATTTCCTCAGACCAAATCCGTGGTGACGCTGCCGAGGTGATCCTTGGAAGTGTTGATGCATCCTCAGAATCGTTCCCAATAATTTCCCTCTCCCTGCTGTCAGACTATCCGCTCTGTAATTACCTGGCCTGTCCCTGCTGCTCTTGAACAAATGAACCACTTTAGCCATCCTCTAGTCATTCGGCACTTCACATGTGGCCAGCAAAGTATTACATACATCCACCAGGACCCCAGCAATCTCTTGCCTTCCCTCCCATAGCAGCTTGGGATACATTTCATTGGGCTGGGGCTTTCTCCACCTTTATGCCCGTGAAAACATTTAATATCTCCTCCTTATTCATCTTTTCTTGTTCTCGAACCTCACTGTCCCAAATGAAATCCCCAGCTACAATGCCTTTCTCCTGTGTGAATACAGATGGGAAGTATTCATTGAAGACCTCACCTACGTCCTCTGGCTCCATGCACAGTTTGTCCCTTTGGTTTCTATCAAGCCTCGCTCTTTACCTGGAAATCCACTTCCTCCAACTATACTCGTTAAATACCTTATCGCCTTTCCATAACAGTGTCTGCCAAGGATATTTCGTTCCCATTATTTGCCCGTCATTTTAAGGATCCCCTTGCACTCTCTATACATTGGTCGGTCTTTGCCTGTTTTCATCGCATTGTATTTCCTTTCTCAAGCTCAGGATACCGCTTGACCAGTATTCACTGGAGTTACTGCCTTTTCATTCACTCTTCACAGAACACACTGGCCTTGAATTCTCCCTGTATCACTTTGGCACACTTCCTCTTTCTGAATATGAACCCAACTGCAAATAGTTTCTCCCGGTCTGTGTTTGCCAGATCCTGTCTCGTGATAATGATAATGCACAGTGACAGTGATATTCTAATGATGAGAGGGTTTCCACAAATTTGGCCTCTTCACTTCTGGCCTATCTTTATATTATTTTTTCCAAAATGACTTTGAAAGCTAGTGTTATGACCACTATCACCAAGACACTATAACAAAACTTTGTCTGTCATCTTGTCCAGTACCTACAGCCCACTCTGTCTGTAACATCCAGCCCTTACTGACCTCCCCATCTGTGTACCTCCCTCCAGCCTCTCCAGCACATGATGTCACTGTAACCTTCTCCAGTCCCAACAGCACTCCTCCATCCTGTCCTACAGCACCTTCATTACCTCTAACCTTCCACCATCCATTTCCCCTCACTGTCTGTACAGAGTCCTCCAGTTCCTACAGCCTTTCCTGCCAGCCCTCCTTTGTGTATAGTTCTGAAGCCACCTGAACGCTTCTGAGATCTGTAACCTTGCCCCCTCTCTCTCTTCAATGTTCTCTGTCTCTGTGACTAACTCCCATCAGTACAATGTTCCTTACCTCTGACCACCTCCAGTCAGTTCTAGCCTCCTTAGCTCTCGAACATCCTGCAGCCACTAAAACCATCCATGTGCCTGAGGTATCCTCTCAATTGTTGTAACAACTCTCATTCCCACAACTGCATCTGTCCATAACCTCAGCCAGTCCAAACTTGCTAACTCGGTAACCTCACCCAGTGTGTACAACTCTGAGTATGCCTAACTTCATCCAGTCTCCCCAACCGCCCTTACCTCTAATTGTCGAGGGAATCTACAATCCTCCCTATTGCGTTAACCACATGGACACCATTTATGTAACCTTCTCCTGATCCTGACTATATTCTCCTCCTGTTCCAATGAACCTTGTGAACTTTGTGACCTAGTCCAATCTCTGCAGTGCCCTGTATAATCAGCCTCACTGTGCCTGGAACCTGACTTCAATTCCAGCCTTGGCCGACTGTCTGTGTGGACATTACATGTTCTCCCCCTGACTGTGTGGGTTTCTTCTGCCATAGCTCAACATTTGCACAATAGGTGGATTGGCCATCATTAATTGAGCGTAGTATTCTGGCAAGTGTGGTATAGGTGAGTTCACCGCGATTCATGTAGGGTTTAATGGACAGGAAGATAAATGGGACTGGTTTGGATACTCTTTAGAGGATTGCTGTGGACTTGTTGGGCCGAATGGCCTGTTTCCACAGTGTGGAGATTCTATTCAGGTTATTGTCCAGTCCTGTCAACCATCCCTGTGTCTTGAACCTTGCCTCATCCCCAATACTCTCCTTAGATGTGTAATCTCCAACAGTCTCTAAAACACTCCTGGGCGATGTAAGCTTCTCCTGTCCTTACCACGACCGATATGGCTGTCACTCTTCCTGCTTTTAGAGCAATCCCTATAACTGTTGTCATTGGTTACATCACTCCCAATCACTGTTCCATCCTGAAACCGCCCAAAACATTTATATCTCTGTAAACTCTTCTGAACTGTCTATACTTCCTTTTGACAGTCCTGTTCTGAGACTTTCTCTATATCAAAAAATAATTAAGTGCAGGTAACCCTTATTATTGTAACCTCCCTCCAGCCTTACAGCACTGAGGATCTGTAGAAGCTCTTTTCAAACCGACAGCCATCTCTGTGTCTGTAATATCCTCCACTCCCCAGAATTCATTCTCTCTGAGCTCTTCTGTAGTCCATTAAACACTCCCTAACACTATCTGTATCATTGTAATCTTCACCCAAAACACAACCTTCCCTATCTGTATAATTCCCTACACCAGTCCCTATCCCTCTAAGCTCCGTCTAACAATACAATTGTCCATGCTTGTGTATTCACCTTCAGTCCCGACTCGCCTCCCTATCTGTATAGCCTTCTGCATGCATTTTTCCTTCAGTCTCTTCAACTGTCCCTGTCAGTGTAATATCTTCCAGAGCCGAAAGCCCCCCTCTCTTTACCTTTCTCAGGCCACACAACCCTCACTATCTGTGACCTACTCCTGTCAGAGAATCCTTCCTCTGTGAACTGCTCCAACTCTTCAACTCTCCATAAGCTCCTGCCGCTCTTACAGCCCTCCCTGTCTTCATAACCTCTTCCAGTCCCTACACCGCAATCAGTCTATGGAGACCCTACCACCATCCCTATCTATGTTATCCTCTCAGGTCCCTGCAACACTCCCGATCTGTAGATCCCACTCCTATGCCTGTGCCTCTCCCGGTCCTGTTCCTTGTAACTGTGTAACATCCTCCCGTCATTGTCACCCACTGTGTGTCAGTGTAAGCTCCTCTTGTATCTCCATCCATTTACCGATCTCCATAACCTTCTCCAGCTCGTACCCCCCTATCTGTGTAAACATCATTCTCCACTCGAACCTAATACAGAAACTTCCTTCTATTTGTGCTATGCTCCCTTATATGTGAAACTGTCTCCAACCAAACTTGCTACCCAATCTCTCAAAAAAAGAATCCAGATTCCACAGCCTCCGTGTCTAAATAACCCCCAGAACCTAAGCCTTCCTAGATCTATAAACATCTTCAGTCACGATGACCCTCCATATCTCTATTTGTTCCTCCAGATGATACAAACCTCTTTATCTCTGTTGTAGGTTGCATTGGGACATTGACAGGACGCAGAGCTGGGCTGGAAGTGGCAGATGGAGTCCAATCTGGAAAAGTGTGAAGTGATTCATTCTGGAAGGTAGAATTTGAATACAGAATACAGAGTGAAAGGCAAAATACTTGGCAGTTTGGAGGAACAGAGAAATCATGGGGTCCGTGTCCATAGATCCCTCAAAATCGCCACGCACATTGATATGGTTGTTAAAAAGGCCTATGTTGTGTTGGCTTTCCTGAGAAGGGGATTGATTTTAAGAGTCGTTAGGTTTTACTGCATCTTTATAGCGTCCTGGTGAGATCACACTTGGAATATTGTGTTCAGTTCTGGTCCCGTCTTTACTGAAGGATGTGCAAGTTTTAGAGTGCGTACACAGGAAATTTAGCAGGATGCTGCCTGGAATGGAAGGCATTTCTTATGAAGAAAGGTTGAGGGGGTTAAGGCTTTTTTCATGGGAGTGCAGAAGGGGGTGGGGCGACCTGGTAGAGGTGAACAAGATGATGAGAGGCACAGAGAGAGTGAATAGTCAGATACTTTACCTCCCATGGAATAAATGGCTATTACAAGGCGGCATAATTTTAAGGTGAATGGAGGATGGATAAGAGGATAGAGAATGGTAGGTGGTTGGAATGCACTGCCAATGGTGGTAGTAAATTTAGATACTTTAGGGACATTTAATATACCCTTGGATAGACACATGGATAATAGTAAAATGAAGGTTATGTAGGTTAGTTTGATCTGACAGTTGGATAAAAGGTTGGCATGAAATCATGGCCGAAGGGCCTTGGGCTGAACTGTTCTGCGTTCTATGTTCTGCTGGAAAAATGGGTAATTAGCTCAGATCAGTGTAAAAAGGATTTGGCATTCTGGAGGAGCTCGTGAGCTGGATACAAAATTGGCTTGATGGTAGGAGACAGAGGGCAATGGGAGACATGTTGTTTTTCTGACTGGAGGCATGTGTACAGCGGTGTAGTGGGTCCACTGTTGTTTGTCATTTTGAATAAATTGTTTGGATCGGAGTATTGGTTTACTGGTAAGTAAGGTTTTTGGGTGACACTGGAATTGGTGGTAAAGTTGACAGTGAAGAAGGTTATCTATGAAATAACAGGATGGACAGTCCTGCTGGGATAGTGGGCTGAAGAATAGCAGATGTAGTTTAAATAGATAGATGTGAAGTGTTGCATTGTGGTGAAACAAACCAGGTGGGACTTGTACAGTTAATATTCGGGCCCTGGGTAGTGTTGTCAGTCAGAGACCCAGGGATGCTGGTACACAGTTCCTTAAAAGTGGTGTCATAGGTAGACAGGCTGGTGAAGCAGGCATTTGGGATGGTTACCTTCATTGGGCAGATCATTGAGTTTAAGAGTTGGGATGTCATGGTTGTGGCTGTAAAAGACATTGGTGGGGCCACCATAAAAATCATTGATGATCAGTAGGAAGAACTCATCTAGTTCACTAACCTCCTTTTGGGAAGGACATCAAATATTCTAACCTGGTCTTGTTAACATGGGACTCCAGACCCACAGCAATATGGCTGACTCTGAGCTACACTCTGGGTAATTAGCAGTGGGGTCAAAGAACGTTGTTCCAGGCAATGACACCCACATCCCATGAATGAATATATACAAATACCTATGTCCCTCCCTATCTCTGCAAACCCCTCCAGCTGAAGCAATCCGTACTGGCTTTGTAACACCCTGACCACTCTCTGTAACACTCTCACCATCTCCAGCACCTTCACCTCTCCCTGCACCTATCGTGTCAATAAACCCAGACCGTGGTTCCCCTTCCCACAGCCCTCCTCCTGCGAGCAGACACATTGCAATCCATTAACATTTACTCCTAAAGCAATCTCTCACTTCAGGATTTTAAGTACTTTTTCGTGATCTAGTATGATCCCTTTTGTCCTGAGTGAGGAATAAGTGGGATTTTCTTGCTGAGGTTTTTACTGTTACAATCGAATGTCCTTCTGTTGTGTTTTACATTGTTCCTTCAAATGGTTTCCACTGTTCATTTACAGGCACATATTTCAGTTTGTTTCGCCTGTTTACCTTTGTCAGTTCTCCTCTCAAACCCATGTATTTGGCTATTTTTGTTTCTGGTTGTAGCTTGTCCTTTCGGTGATTCTCTTTAAAACTTTATATTTCTTTAAACTTCACTTTATCACAATTTCCTGAAGGATCTCTGCAGGTGACATTACTCATTCACTAAGTTTCATTACACAGTCGCTCTGCGGTGGTTATGTCCCCAGCCAGTTGCACAATGTGTTTTTCAAAGAAACACTGAAAGAAAATTAACCAAACTCCTCTTGCAATGTCAATGTTGTCCGTGTGATTGTCCCAGATTATACAAATATTGAAGTTTTTCCAAAATTATCACAATGTGTTTGTTACAAAATGCCAAAGAGTTCCTGTGTAATGCAGTGATGAGCAATGGAATACTGTTCAGTGGCTAAAGCTGTTCTGCTGCTTGTGTCCCTGGCAAGCAGTAGCCAGAATTTACATTCAGACTGACTCTACTTCATGATCTGAGACCAAATGCTTTCTCTGTAATACGTTCGTTATCCATTATTGTTCGCGTTGTCCGTTTTACCTGAGTTTGCACAAGGTTGTGAACCACTGAATATTTTTGTTCACCCTGTATCCATGTCTCCCTGCTGTCTAAATCCCTTTTATCACAAATCCATCGATCGTATTGCAGCGACATTGTCCATTAAAAAAACATAATATACTCTTTCCCACAATTTTCTGTCACAAATCTATTTGTTAATGTACAATTTTAGTTAAACTCTGTCCCTTCCTGTTCCTTTCTGCTTGTCTTCGGTCACATCCCAATGCTGTTCCATTGCTTCACCTTTTCTATTTGGATTTGGAAAGCTCCTTTCACCTGAACCCTGTCCCTGCATCCTCTCTGTCAGTTTAAAGCCCTGTCCATAAAACTACTGACATGATTGGCCAGGACACTGGTCCCAGCACAGTTCCAGTGGGACCATCCTAATGGATTATTTATTAAATCAGGTATGGGATGTGGGTGTCTCTGGCTGACCAGCCTTTCTTGCCCAGCCGGAGCTGCCCTTGAACTGAGTAGCTTGCTCGGCCATTTCAGAGGATCATTGAGAGGCAAACACTTTGCTGTGGGTACGTCATGCAGACCACATGAGGATGGGCAGATGTCCTTCTCTAAAAGACAGGGGTTTGTATTTGTTGTACATCAGTCATGGTTTCACACTTATTTGTGGATTGTTAATTATTTTTAAAATAATTGATTTCAAATGTCTCCTTTTCAGATGGTGGGATTCAAACCTGCCTCCCCTGAACATTAGCTGAGATTTGAGATACATCCTCTCGCAATAATAGCACTAGGCCATTACTTCACCTGCTCACAGGATGCTCATCCCTCAGAGCTGATACCAGGGGATCCTGAAGCTAAACCCGCTCTTCCAACATATATTGTGTGATCCTGATAACTTCCAGCAATCTGGGACTATTACTTAATATCTCTCCATTTTACAGATCTCTGTGGTACTCAGTGCCAAATTTCTCATGTACCCTCACTGCATCTGTTTAATTTCCCATTCTGTCTATTTCTCTGTCTCCTGTAGGTACTCAGGAAAGTCCTGACTCAATAGCCTTCACAGCTGCGGGGTAGATGTTCCATCACCACATTGAAGATGGTTGGTCTGCCAGAGAGAGACAAAGGGCAGGGAAATCTGGAGCCTTCAATAAATCCTGTAGTGAGGTAAGATCGCCCACAGTGCACAGAGCAAAGAACAATGAGAGGGCTCCAAGCATCTGTTAACACAACATGACATAGACACGGTGCTGGAGGGGGAGCACAGTACACACACACCCCAGCCTCAATCACCGCCCCTAATGTAAGTTCGGTTATATTAAAGCTCACTACTTTGCAACACTGTATCTATGGCATGTCTTGTAGTCCAGTGTCTTCAATAATATTTAATTGCTATAACAGGTCCTATCGCTGTAACCTCCTTGCTTCCCAATAGCCCCTCCACATATTTGAAATGTACTGCATTCCAGACTACCAAACCTATGGCTGTAACTTACTTCAGTGTCTACAACATGCCTTAACTCAGTCGTCTCCTCCTCCAATAAGGTACAAACAAGGGCTGCAGATGCTGGAAACCAGAGTCTAGATTAGAGTGGTGCTGGAAAAGCACGGCAGGTCAGGCAGCATCCGAGGAACAGGAAAATCGATGTTTTGAGAAAAAGCTCTTCATCAGGAACAGAGGCAAGGTATGGCAGAGTGGGGAGATAAATGAGATGGGGATGGGGATAGGGAGAAAGTAGTCTAGAGTTCAATAGGTGAATGGGTGGGGAAGAAGGTGATAGGTCAGAGTGGAGGATGCGGGAAGGTAGCAATGAGTACAATGGGTGAATGGGAGTGGGGATGGGGGTGATAGGTCAGAGATGAGGATGGAGTGGATAGGTGGGGAGGGAGATAAGCCATTAGGACAGGTCATGAGGGCGGTGCTGAGCTGAAAGGCTGGAGGTGGGGTGAGTTGGGGAAGGGGAAATGAGGAAACTGGTGAAGTCCACATTGATGCCCCGTGGTTGAAGTGTTCCGAGGCGGAAGGTGAGGCGTTCTTCCTCCAGGCGTCGGGTGGTGAGGAAATGGCGGTGGAGGAAGCCCAGAACCTGCATGTCTTCGGCAGAGTGGGAGGGGAAGTTGAAATGTTGGGTCACAGGGCGGTGGGGTTGATTGGAACGGGTGTACCAGAGATGTTCCCTAAAGTGCTCTGCTAGGAGGTGTCCAGTCTCCCCAATGTAGAGGAGACCGCATCGGGAGCAGCGGATACAATAAATGATATTGGTGGATGTGCAGTTAAAACTTTGGATGTGGAAGGCTCCTTTGGGCCCTTGGATGCTGGTGAGGGGAGAGGTGTGGGTGCATGTTTTGCATTTCCTGCGGTGGCAGGAGAAGGTGTCACGAAGGAAGGGTGGGTTTTTGGGGCGCGTGGAACTGACTAGGTAGTCACGGAGGAAATGGTCTTTACGGAAAGTGGAGAGGGATGGGGAGGGATATATATCCCTGGTGGTGGGTTCCGTTTGGAGATGGCGGAAATGGCGGCGGATGATTTGGTTTATGCGAAGGTTGGTAGGGTGGCAGGTGAGCACCAGGGGCGTTTTGTCCTTGTTACGGTTGGAGGGGTAGGGTTTGAAAGCAGAGTTGTGGGATGTGGACGAGATGCATTGGAAGGCATCTTTTACCACTTGGGAAGGAAAATTCCGATCTCCAAAAAAGGAGGCTATCTGGTGTGTTCTGTGTTGGAACTGGCCCACCTGGGAGCAGGTACGGCGGAGGCGGAGGAATTGGGAATAATGGTTGGGAATTTAGCAGGCGGTAGGGTAGGAAGATATGTAATCTAGGCAGCTGTGGGAGTGGGTAGGATTGTAAAAGATGTTGGTGTCAAGTTGGTTGTCATTAATGGGGATGGAGAGGTCCAGGAAGGGGAGGGAGGTATCAGAGATGGTCCAGGTAATTTAAGGTCAGAATGGAATGTGTTGGTGAAGTTGATGAATTGCTCAACCTCCTCGCGGGAGCACGAGGTGGTGCCAATGCAGTCATCAATGTTGTGGAGGAAGACGTGGGGAATGGTGACATTGTAACTCCAGGAGATGGACTGTTCTACATAGCCAACAAAGAAACAGGCAGAGCTGGGGCCCATACGGGTGCCCATGGCTACCCCTTTGGTCTGGAGGAAGTGGGAGGATTTGAAGGAAAAATTGTTAAGGACGAGGACAAGTTCAGCCAAACGAATGAGAGTGTCGGTGGAAGGGTACTGTTTTGGACATCAGGAGATGAAGAAACGGAGATGAAGAAACAGAGGGCTTGGAGGTCCTGGTCATGGTGGATGGAGGTGTAGAGGGATTGGATATCCATTGTGAAGATGAGGCGTTGGGGGCCAGGGAAACGGAAGTCTTGGAGGAGTGGAGGGTGTGGGTGATGTCTCGAACGAATGTGGACAGTTACTAGACTGGTGGATCGGACAATGTCGAGGTAGGCAGACATGAGTTCGGTGGGGTAGGAGCATGCTGAGACAATTGGTCCGCCAGGGTGGTCAGGCTTGTGGATCTTGGGAAGGAGGTAGATCCGGGCAGTGGGGGATCCCAGACAATGAGGTTGGAAGCTGTGGGTGGGAGATCTACTCCTGAGGTGATGAGGTTCTGTATGCTCTGGGAGATGACGGTTTGGTGATGGGGGATCGGTCATGGTAGAGAGGGTAGTAGGAGGAGGTGTCTTTGAGTTGGCATCATGGCTTCAGCAGTGTAGAGGTCAGTGCACCAGACTACCTCTGCACCCCCTTTATCTGCTGGTTTGATAGTGAGGTCGGAATTGGAGCAGAGGAAGTGGAGGGCTGGGCGTTGTGAGGGTGAGAGGTTGGAGTGGGGGAGGGGGTAGATAGGTTGAGGCGGTTAATGTCTCGGTGGAAGTTGGAAATGAAGAGATCGAAGGCAGGTAATAGGCCAGCACGGGGTGTCCAGGTGGATGGAGTGCATTGGAGGCCAGAAAAGGGGTCCTCAGAAAATAGGCGGGAGTGTTCATTGTAAAAATAAGCTCTGAGGCGGAGATGGTGGGAGAAGTGTTCGATGTCACGGCGTGTATTAAATTAATTGATGTGTGGATGGAGGGGGATAAAAATGAGGCCTTTGCTGAGGACTGATCATTCGTCCTCAGTGAGGGGGAGGTCGGGGGAATGGTGAAAACTCGGCAGGAGTGGGAGCTGGGACCAGGCGTAGGTGTGGAGTTGGGAGAGGGGACGGTGCCTGTAACTGGAGTGGGTGTGGTGTTAGGGGGGATGGGGATGGAGTCATGAGCAGGGGTGATGTTCCCCTCAGGGTTCTGGTGGGCGGGGATGGTGACGGTGGGACTTGGGAGTGGTGTCAGCAGAATGCAGGTGATGGCGTTGGTGGGGGCAGAAGTGGTGGCAAACACGGCAGTGGGGGGAGGGGCAGTCACTGAGTGTGTGACATCAGCGATGATGTGAGGTGCGGAAGTGATGTCACTTGTGGTGCATGAGGAATTGTGAGGGGCGGAAATGGCATTTACTTTATTTTAACACATAATTTCCTGTCACAAATCTGTTTGACAATGTCGTATTTTAATTAACCTCAGTCTCTTACTGTTTATTTCTGTTGATCTTCATCCACATCTCCATGGTGTTCCAATATTTCAACCTTTCTCTTTGGACTTGGGAATTTCCATTCACCTCAGACCTGTCCCCCTCCTCATCTGTGTCCGTTTATCGCACACTGCATAATCCAGGTACCAGAAGAGCCTATCCCAATAAAATAGCTCAGTCCTCCCTGAGTACTGGGAGCAGTGCTCACTGGTCAGAACCACTTCTGATGATACCATTGCTTGATCCTGACACCTTCCAGCACTCTGCTGATATCACTCAGCCTCTCTCCATGTGGTATCCCTCACTGTGTGGGTCTAATTGCTAACTCTGTCAGTGTCTCTCGCTCTTGCAGTTACTCCAGATCCTGAGCCAACAGCATTCTCCACTCCAGAGGGAAGCAACTGCACAGGCCATGGATGGAGACTGTGATTTTCCAGATCTCTGTGGGACTCAGTGCCATTGTCCATGTGTAATCATCATTTCATCAGTCTAATTTCGCATTCTGTCTATTTCTCTGTCTCCTGTAGGTATTCCTGATGTCCCTGACTCAGCAGAATTCCCAATTCCTGTCTCGTCCATCACCACATTGAAGACGGTTGGTCAGCCGGAGAGAGATGGAGAGTGAGATCTGGATCCTTCAGTAAATCCTGCAGCTGGTAAGCTCACAGTAAACAGCACAGGGAGGGGCTCATGGGCTTTAATTCGGACCCTGAGGGCATGATGTAGGAACAATGCTGGGCAAGGATCATGAGAAAAATCTCAGGCTTCATTATCACCATCTTGTCTGTAAATTCATCTGTTCCACAGAACCCTCCCTATGTCTGTCAGTTTCTCCACGCTCTGTTTCATCGATACCACTTCCCCTATCTCTATCAGCCCCTACAATCCTGCTTATCCCTGTAAGCTCCTCATATCAGTAAAACTCTCCACGTTTCTGCCTTTGCCTTTAATCCCGGGTTCTGTAACATCTCTCCTTATCTGCGAAAAAACAACTCTTCAGTTCCTAAAGCCATCCCGGTCAGTGTAGTCCTTTCCAGACCTGAAAAACCTCCCTGTCTTTGTGACTTTTTTGAACTCCTACTACCTTCATGATCTCTGTAACCTTCTCGTCACGACAACAAAAAAGCTCTGTACCTTAGTAACCTCCCCCAGCTGTTAGACTCCTCCTTGTCTCTGGGCACAAGGCAGAGTGACCCTGCTTCTCTCATAAATTAGTTTCTGCATTTCTAATGATGACTATAAACTCTTCCTGTCTCAAAGACACACTCAGTCTCTGTAAACTCTGCTGGTCCCTATTGATGTAATTTCCTTCAGTAACTACAAATCTTTATCCCTTTAATCTCCTCCAGATGCGACCACACAGTTTATTTCTATAACCTCCATGAGTGACACAGTTATAGAGATGTAGAGCACGGAAACAGACCCTTCGGTCCAACCCGTGCATGCCAAACAAATATCCCAACCCAATCTAGTCCCACCTGCCAGCACCCGGCCCATATTCCTCCAAACCCTTCCTATTCATATACCCATCCAAATGCCTCTTAAATGTTGAAATTGTACCATCCTCCACCACATCCTCTTGCAGCTCATTCCATACACGTACCACCCTCTGTGTGAAAAAGCTGCCCCTTAGGTCTCTTTTATATCTTTCCCCTCTTACGGTGAACCTAAGCCTTCGAGTTCTTGTCTCCCTGACCCCAGGGAAAAGACTTTGTCTATTTATCCTATCCTATCCATGCCCTCATAATTTTGTAAACCTCTGTAAGGTCACTCCTCAGCCTCCGAAGCTCCAGGGAAAACCACCCCAGCCTGTTCAGCCACTCCCTGTATCTCAAATCCTCCAACCCTGGCAACATCCTTGTAAATCTTTTCTGAACCCTTTCAAGTTTCACGACAACTCTTCCGATAGGAAGGAGACTGGAATTGCATAAAATATTCCAACAGTGGCCTAACCAATGTTCTGTACAGCCGCAACATGACCTTCCATCTCCTGTACTGAATACTCTGACCAATAAAGAAAAGCATACCAAATGCCGCTTTCACTATCCTATCTACCTGCGACTCTACTTTCAAGGGGCTATGAACCCGTACTCCAAGGTCTCTTTGGTCTTCAACACTCCCTAGGACCTTACCATTACGTGTAATATTCCTGCTAAAACTTGCTTTCCCAAAATGCAGCACACTGCATTTATCTGCATTAAACTCCATCTGCCAGTTAGCCCATTGTCCCTTCTGGTCCAGATCCTGTTGTAACCCTCTTCGCTGTCCACTACACTTCCAATTTTGGTGTCATCTGCAAACCTACTAACTGTACCACTTATGCTTGCATCCAAATCATTTATGTAATTGAAAGAAAGTAGAGGACACAGCACTGATCCTTGTGGCACTCCACTGGTCACAGGCCTCCAGTCTGAAAAACAACCACCACCACCACCCTCTGTCTTCTCCCTTTGAGCCAGTTCTGTATCCAAATGGCTAGTTCTCCCTGTATTCCATGAGATCTAACCTTGCTAATCAGTCTCCCATAGGGAACCTTGTCGAATGCCCCACTGAAGTCCATATAGATTACATCTATCACTCTGCCCTCCTCAATATTCTTTGTTACTTCTTCAAAAAACTCAATCAAGTTTGAGACATGATTTCCCATGCACAAAGCCATGTCGACTATTTCTAATCAGTCCTTGCCTTTCCAAATACATGTGCATTTTGTCCGTCAGGATTCCCTCCAACAACTTGCCCAACACTGAGTTCAGGCTCACTGGTCTATAGTTCCCTGGCTTGTCTTTACCACCCTTCTTAAACAGTGGCACCACGTTTGCCAACCTCCAGTCTTCCGGCACCTCACCTGTGACTATCGATGATACAAATATCTCAGCAAGAGGCCCAGCAATCACTTCTCTAGCTTCCCACAGAGGTCTCGGTTACATCTGGTCAATTCCTGGGGATTTATTCACCTTTACCCGTTTGCAGACATCCAGCACATCCTCCTCTGTAATCTGGACATTTTGCAAGATGTCACCATCTATTTCCCTACAGTCTCTATCTTCCATATCCTTTTCTACAGTAAACACTGGTGCAGAATATTCATTTAATAACTCCCCCATTTTCTGCGGCTCCATACAAAGGCCGATTTGCTGATCTTTGTGGGGCCCTATTCTCTCCCTATTTACCCTTTTTTCCTTAATATATTTGTAAAAATCCTTTGCGTTCTCCTTAATTCTATTTGTCAGACCTATCTCATGTCCCCTTTTTGCCCTCCTGATTTCCCTCTTAAATATACTCCTACTTCCTTTATACTCTTCTAAGGATTCCCCCAATCTATCCTGTCTATACCTGACATTTGCTTCCTTCATTTTCTGAACCAAACCCTCAATTTTTTTTAGTCATCCAGAATTCCCTATAACTACCAGCCTTCCCTTTCACCCTGACAGGAATATACTTTCTCTGGATTCTTGTTATCTCATTTCTGAAGCCATCCCATTTTCCAGCCGTCCCTTTACCTGCGAACATCTGCTTCCAATCAGCTTTCAAAGGTTCTTGCCTAATATCGTCAAAATTGGCTTTTCTCCAGTTTAGAACATTAACTTTTAGATCTGACCTTTCCTTTTCCATCACTATTTTAAAACGAATAGAATTATGTCGCTGGTCCCAAAGTGCTCCCCACTGACACCTCAGTCACCTGCCCTGCCTTATTTCCCAAGAGTAGGTCAAGTTTTACACCTTCGCTAGTCGGTATATCCACATACTGAATCAGAAAATTGTCTTGTACACACTTAATAAATTCCTCGCCATCTAAACCTTTAACACTATGGCAGTCCCAGTCTATATTTGGAAAGTTAAAATTCCCTACCATACCTACCTTAATATTCTTACAGATAGCTGAGATCTCCTTACAAGTTTGTTTGGTAATTTCCTATTGACTATTGGGGTGTCTTTAATACAATCCTAATAAGGTGATCATCCCTTTCTTATTTCTCAGTTCCACCCAAATAACTTCCCTGGGTGCATTTCCGGGAATATCCTCCCTCAGAACAGCCGTAATGCTATCCTTTATCAAAAATGCCACTCCGCTCCTTTCTTGCCTCCCTTTCTATCCTTCCTGTAGCATTTGTATCCTGGAACGTTAAGCTGCCAGTCCTGCCCATCCCTGAGCCATGTTTCTGTAATTGCTATGATATCCCAGTTCAATGTTCCTAACTATACCCTGAGTTCATCTGCCTTCCCTGTTAGGCCCCTTGCATTGAAATAAATGCAGTTTAATTTATTAATCGTACCTTGTCCCTGCCTGCCCTGACTGTTTGACTCACTGCTGTTCTCAGCTGTACCTGTCTCAGATCGAGCTCCCAAAGTCCTCCCAGTGATTGTTACCACTTCCCATCCCTGCATTCCTCCAAATCCCTGTAAAGTCCTCCCATTCCTAAAACCCGCCCTGTTTTAGGAATGTCCCAGCTTCCACGATCCTCCTCATCTCTGTAAGACAACACCCCGATCCCCCCCCGCAGCCCCCACCCACCCGTCCCAGTTACTACAGCCCGCTGTATCACTAAATGCCAGTGTCACTATAATATCAGAGTAAGGTCTGAAAGCAGGAACACTGTACTGGGTTAGATATCTGTCCTGATCATATTGAATGGTGGGACCGACTCTGTGATCAAATGGTCAATACCTGCTCTTCTTTCCTGTGCTTCTCTATAAACTTACTATTCCTATAACCTCCTCAGTCCCCACAGCCCTCCCTATCTCCATAAACTCCTTCAGTCCCCACGACTCTTCCTATCCATGTATCCTGAATCATTCCCCAAAACCTCCCTAACTCCATAACCACCAAAAGGCCCCATGACCCTCCCTATCTCCATAATCTCACCCTGACCAAACGACCCTCCCATTCAGTGTAACCTCCCTCAGTTCCCATGATCCTCCTGATCTGTGCAACTGCGTTCAGGCCCAACAGCCCTCCCGATCTCTTTGTCCCCTTTCAGACCCCACAGCACTCCCTACCTCCATGATGTTCTTCAGTCACCACTGCACTCTTTATGTCTATAATCTCATTCAGTCCCCATATCACTCGCTATCTCCATAATGTCCTTCAGTCCCCATGACCCTCCTTATTTCCAAAACCTCTATTACCTGTTGAACCTGTAAACTCCCTTTTTCAGATTGTTAAACACGAACTCCCATAACCCTTTCTGCTGCCAGTCTGAAACCAAACAGTGTTAGCCTGATAGTAGGTCGGGAGCTAAAATATGTTTAAAAGGATATGTCAGTGAACACTAACCGGACACTTAGAAGCACATTTAATAAAAAGAGAATGTGGCTTTGAGCCTGTAGGATTGTATTTTTATTGGTGTGAGTATGAATGGCAGGATAGATACGGGGGTAGGAGTGGCTGTACCGAGGATACGGTTTATTTGAATTTTCAGAAACCTTTACACAAGTTTCAATAAGGGCTAAGGAGTAACTTGGGACAGAATAGGGCACCTTAAATATCAGGAAGTGGGTGAGAAATTAGACAAAATAGTGTCGTCAGAATTTACTGTGGAGAAAGACATGGAATCTCGGGAGCTTGGGGAAATAAATAGCGATGTCATGGAAAGAATCCTCACCAGAGAAGAGAAAGTGTTGGAATCTTAAAACAATTAAAGGTTAATTAATCCTCAGTAGCTCATTAGGTCTACCTTGAATATTCATGAGATTGCGGTGTCCCTAACAGAGAAATTTATATTATCATCAGACACAATGAGTTACTGGAAGAGTGGAGAGTGGCAAATGCTATTCCATCACTTTAGGTCTGCAGGGAAAAGCCAGGAAATCACAGCCCAGTGAGCCAGTGCTGGGTAAGTTGTTGGAGGAGAAAGGAGCTACATATATTTGGAAAGGCAAGGGCTGATTCGAGATATTCAGCATGGCTTTGTGAGTGGAAAACCATGTTTCACAAACTGGATTGACTCTTCGAGGAGGTGGCCAAGAGATAGATGAAGGCAGAGCAGTCAGCGTTGTCTACATGGATTTCTGCAAAGCATTTGACAAGGTTCCAAGGGATGTAGAACATCTAGTCAAGAGGAAGAAGGAAGCTGACATAAGGTTGAGGAACCAAGGATCAGAAGGAGGGCTCTAGAGAGTTACATGGGCCAGCACGGTGGCTTAGTGGTTAGCACTGCTGCTTCATAGCACCAGGGACGCGATTACAATTCCAGCCCCGGGCGACTGTCTGTGTGGAGTTTGCACATTCTCTCCATGTCTGTGTGGGTTTCCGACAGGTGCTCCGGTTTTCACCCACAGCCCAAAGATGTGAATCAGCCATGCGTTATTCAAGAAAGGGAATGGAGATAATCCTTTGAATCACAGACCTGTCAGTCTTCTCTCTGTGATGTGCAGATTATTGGAGAGGATTCTGAGAGACGGGATTTGTGATTCCTTGGAAAACCATAGTTTGATTAGGGATAGTCAGCATGGCTCTGTAAGGGACAGGTCATGCCTCACAAATCTTATTGAATCCTTTAAAAATGTGACAAAACACATTTATGACTCATTGAGGAAGTACAGAGCATGGGGTACATGGAAATCTGTCTGTCTGGATACAGAATTCCTGGCCCATAGAAGACAGAGAGTGGTGACAGATGGAAAGCATTCAGCCTGGAGCTCGGTGACCAGTGGTTTTCTGCACGGAGAGGTTACAGGACCTCTGCTCTTTGTGAGTTTATAAATGACTTGGATGTGTGAGTGAAAGAGTTGGTTAGTAACTTTGCCAATGAGATGAAGGTTGGTGGAGTGGTGAATAGGGTGGAGGACTGTTGGAGGTTGCAACGGGACATTGACAGGATGTAGAGCTGGGCTGAGAAGTGGCAGATAGAGTCAAATCTGGAAAAGTGTGAAGTGTTGCATTTTGGAAGGTGAGACTTGAATGCAGAATACAGAGATAAAGGAAGAATACTGGATAGTGTGGAGGAACAGATGGATCTTGGATTTCATGACCAGAGATCCATCAGATTTGCCACCAAGCTGATAGTGTTGTTAAGAAAGAATATGTTGTATTGGCTTTCATTAGCTGTGGGATTGAGTTTTAAAGCCATGAGGTTATGCTGCAGCTCTATACAGCCCTGTTTAGATGCCAATTAGAATACTTTGTTCAGTTTCGATCCGTTCATTACAGGAAGGATGTGGAAGCTTTAGAGAGGATAAAGAGGAGATTTACCAGGATGCTGCCTGAACTGGAGGGCATGTCTTATGAAGAAAGGTTGAGGGAGCTAAGGCTTTTCTCATTGGAGTGAAGAAGAGTGTGGTGTGATTTGATAGAAGTGAACAAGATGGTGTGAGGCATAGATGGAGTGAATATTGAGAGACCTCTTTATCCCATGGTATACATGGTACCAGGGGGCATAATTGTAAGGTGATTGGAGGATGGGTAAGAGGAGATTTCAGATGTAGGTCCTTTAAATAGAGAGTGGTGAATTGGTGGAATGGGACATTTAACAGACTCTTGGATAGGCACATGGATGGTAGCAAAATGAAGGGTATGTAGGTTAGTTTGATCTTACAGTCGGGTAAAAGATGGGCATGGCATCATGACCAAAGGGTCTTGTGCTGTACTGTTCTGTGTTCTACGTTCTGTATGGTAAACTGGGTAATAAACTCAGATCAATGTAGAAGGATATTGCATTCAGGAGGAGCTAGTCAACTGGAAGCAAAATTGGGCTTGTTGTTTTTCTGACTGGAGACATGTCACCAGCGGTGGAGTGCGTTCCCTGTTGTTTGTCATTTGGATAAATGGTTTGGATGGGAATATTGGTTTCCTTGTAAGTAAGTGTTTTGGGTGACACTGAAATTGGTGGTAAAGTGGACAGTGCAGAAGGTTATCTATGATACAACATGATGAACAGTAATACTGGGATAGTGGGCTGAAGACTATTCGATGGAGTTTAATAAGATAAACGTGAAGTGTTGCATTGTTGTGAAACAAACCAGGGTGGGACTTGTGCACTTAATGTTCGGGCCATGGGTAGTGATGTCAGTCAGTGACCCAGGGATGCAGGTACACAGTTCTTTGTAAGTGCTTTCACAGGTAGATAGGTTGGTGAAGCAGGCGTTTGGGGTGGTTACCTTCTTTGGGCAGAGCATTGAGAGTAAGAGTTGGGATGTCATGTTGTGGCAGTACACAAAAGCATTGTTGACCACTAGGAAGTACTCATCTGGTTCACTTACGTCCTTTAGAGAAGAACAACTGACATTCTAACCTGGTCTGGCCTGCACGGGACACCAGACCCACAGCAATATGGCTGACTCTGTGCTATACTCTGGGTAATTAGCAGTGGGGCAAAGAATGTTAGTCCAAGCAGTGACATCCTCATCCCAAAATGAATAAATAAAAATACATTTGTCCCTCCCTACCTCTGCAAACCCCTCCAGCTGCACCAATTCGTACTGGCTTTGTAACACCGTTCAGACCCTGACCACTCTCTGTAACACTCTCACCACCTCCAGCACCTTCAGCTCTCCCGGTTCCTGTTGTGACATAAAACCTTGACAATTTTTCCCTCTTCCATCAGATCTCCTCCTGCGAGCAGACCTTTTGCAATCCCTTTGAAACTTACTCCTAAAACATCCTCTCACTTCAGGATTTTAAGTACTTTTTGGTGATCCTCTAAGCCCGATAATCTAACATGATCATTTTTACTTGAGTGAGGGACCGATGGGGATTTCTTGCTGAGGATTTGTCTGTTTCAATGGAATGTCCTTTTGTTTAGTGATTTACACTGTTCCTTCAAATGTTTTCCACTGCTCATTTACCGGCACATATTTCAGTCTGTTTAGCCTATTTACCTTGGTCAGTTCTCCTCTCAAACTCATGTTATTGGTTATTTTTGTTTCTAATTGTAGCTTGTCCTTTCTGTGATTCACTTTAAAACTTTATATTTCTTTAAACTGAACTTTATCACAATTTCCCAAAGGATCTCTGCAGGTGACATTCCTCATTCACCAAGTTTCATTACAAGGTCGCTCTGCGATACTTATGTCCCTTAACAGTTGCACAATGTGTTTTCCAAGTAAACATTGAGAAAAAAAATAACCAAACTCCTCTTCCAATATCACTGTTGTCAGTGTGACTGTCCCACATTTTCTGAATATTGATGTTTCCCAAAATTATCACATTGTGTTTGTTAAAAAAATTCCAATGAGTTCCTGTTTAATGCAGTAATGAGCAATGGAATGCTGTTTGGTGGCTAAAACTGTTCTGCTGCTTGTGTCCTTGGCAAGTAGTAGCCAGAATTTACATTCAGACTGACTCTACTTCATGATCTGATGCCAAATGCTTTCTCTGTAATGCCTTTCTTACCCATTATTGTTCGTGTTGCCCACTTGGCCTGAGTTTCCGCAAGGTTGTGATCCATTGAATATTTATATCCACCTTTTCTTCACCCTGTAACCACATCTCTCTGGTGTCTAAATCTCTTTTATCTCAGTGTCACAAATACATCTGCCTTATTGATAAGACTTCGCCCATTAAAAAAAAACATAATTTACTCTTTCGCACAATTTTTTATCACAAACCTATTCACTGATGTACAATTTTAGTTAAGCTCTGCCCCATCCTGTTCCTTTCTGCTTGTCTTCAGCCACATTTCAATGTTGCTCCCATACTTCACCTTTTCTCTTTGGATTTGGAAAGCTCCTTTCACCCGAACCCTGTCCCTGCATCCTCTCTGTCAGTTTAAAGCCCTGTCCATAAACCTACTGACATGATTGGCCAGGACACTGGTCCCAGCACGGTTCCAGTAGGACTATCCTAATGGATTTTTTTATAAATCAGGTCGGGGATGTGGGTGTCTCTGGCTGACCAGCCTTTATTTCCTATCCCTATCTGCCCATGAGCTGAATAGCTTGCTCGGCCATTTCAGAGGGCATTTGAGAGGCAAACACATTGCTGTGGGTACGTCGTGCAGACCACGTGAGGATGATCAGATCTCGTTGTCGAAAGGTCAAGTGGGCGCCACGGGTGGCTCAGTGATTAGCACTCCTGCCTCACAGCACCAGGGTCCCAGGTTCGATTCCAGCCCCTGACGACGGTGTAGAGTTTGCACATTCTCCCCGTGTCTGCGTGAATTGCCTCCAGATGCTCCGGTTTCCTCCCACAGTCCAAAGCCGTCAGGCGAATTGGCCATGCTAAATTGTCCATAATGTTAGGTGTATTAAGTCGAGGGAGATGGGTCTGAGTGGGTTATTCTTTCGAGGGATGGCGTGGACTGGTTGGGTCGAAAGGCCTGTTTCCACACTGGAGGGAATCTAATCTAAGGGATTATGATTTTTGTACATCAGCAATGGTTTCATATTTGTTTATGGATTGTTAATTGCTATTTTTAAAATTATTGATTTTAAATTCCACCATATCTTATGATGGGATTCAAACCTGCCTCCCCTGAGCACTGGCTGGGTTTTGGACAAATGCGCTAACAATAATGTTACTAGGTCATCACTTCACCTGCTCACTGGTTGCTCATCCCTGAGCACTGATACATGAAGCTAAACCCATTCTTCCAACATGATTGTGTGATCCTGAAGTCTTCCAGCACTCCGGTGATATCACTTAGTCTCTCCCCATATGGTATCCCTCACTGTGTGGGTCTAATTGCTGCCTCTGTCAGTGTCTCTCACTCTTGCAGCTACTCCAGATCCTGAGCTAACAGAATTCTCCACTCCAGAGAGACGCAACAGCACAGGGCAGGGATGGAGCTTGGGATTTTCCAGATATCTGTGGGGTTCATTTCCATTCTCCTTGTGTAACCCTCACTGCATCAGTCTAATTTCCCATTCTGTCTATTTCTCTGTCTCCTGTAGGTAGTCAGGAAGTTCCTGACTCAATAGACTTCCCAACTGCTGTGTGTCTCATTCATCAACTCATTGAAGTTGGTTGGTCAGCCAGAGAGACAAACGGCAGGGAGATCTGGAACCTTCAATAAATCCTGCAGTGAGGTAAAATCACTCTCAGTGCACAGAGCAGGGAGCAATGGGAGGGCTGCAAACATTGGCTAACAATACATGATATAGATACAGTGCTGCGTGGGGAGCACAGTATAGACACACCCCATGCTCAATCACCACATCTACTTTAACTTAAATTGCACTGAGACAGCATCAGGAGTTCAGAGTTATCAATCCAGGCCTGCGATGTCTTAGTGAGCATCAGGACAACAGAGGGGAGAGTAGGCCTCCGACGAGATGTTGTGAATACTGCCTGGGATCTTTCTGTTCTGTGTTCTCCCTCCAACACCGTACTAAGACTCACTACTCTGCAACACTATATCTGTGGCATGGCTTGTGCACCAGTGTCTTCAGTCATTTTTCACTCCTACAATAGTCCCTGTCCCTGTAACCTCCTCCATTCCCGATCGTCCCTCCACATATTTGAAATGTACTGCATTCCATACTAATATCCCTATCGCTGTAACTTGCTTCAGTGTCTACAACATGCCTTATTTTGGTACATTAATCCTCTTTAACTGGATACAGAGTGATACAGCATGGAAACAGAACCTGTGGTCCAACTCCTCAATGCTGCCCATGTTACCTAAACTGAACGAATCTCATTTGCCTGCATTTGGCCCTTATCTCTTCAAACCTTCTCCTCTCCATGTACCGCCCAAATGTCTGTTCCATGCTGTAATTGTTCTTGTTTCTCCCATGTGTCTGAGGCAGCCTCTTCCGTCTATGCACCATCCTCTGTGGATAATGTTCCCCCTCAGCCCCCTCTTTAAATCCTTGCTCTCTCACTTCCCGTTTATACCCTCGAATTTTGGTCTTACCTACTCTTGGTTATTCACCATTCTTAGGGTCACCCCATGGCCTCCTCTGCCCAAGGGAAATATTTAGGACAATGTTACAAATATCTCCAACGTATGTAACAAAGTGCTGGCCAATGACGGCAAATGTGCCAAATGTCGCTTCCCCACCCTGTCCACCTGGTATGTCACTTCCGAGGAACAATGTAACTTGTACTCCCTGTTCTCTCTCTCTCTCTCTGTTCGACAACCCTGGCCAGATCCCTTCCTTTAACTGTGTTAGTCCTCCCTGGTTTGTCTAAACAAAATCCAACACCTGAATTAAACTCCATCTTTCATTCCTGGTCCACTGGCCCAGTTGGTCAAGATCCCCTTTGATAACCGTATTTACTGCCCACTACACCATTAATTTGATCATCAACAAACTTTCGCACAATCACTCCTACATTTCAATTTATGTAGATGATGCGCATCAGTGGACCCAGCCCTGACCCTTTCTTCAAGAAAGGGTAAAACCTTATCCTTGTCCTCGAGCCATACAGCATGGAAACTGACCCTTCAGCTGATACCCACCATCATCTAAAACTCAACTCTTCCCAGCCCCCTGTTGCTTGCCCATATCACTCCAACTCTTCCCTATTCACCTGTTTATCCAAATATCTTTTCAATGTTGTAATTGTACCCACATCAACCCCTTTCTCAGGAAGTTCATTCCACACTCAAACCACCCTCGGTGTAGCAAATTGCCCCATATCTTTTTTTTGAACATCTCTCTCCTCTAACCTTAAAATGTGGCCCCTCCTCTTGAGACTCCCCCATCCTGAGGAAAAGGCAACTACCATTAAATGGATCTATATTCCTCATTTTTTTCATAAACCTTAATAGTATAATGTCTCAACCTCCAGGCTCAAGTGAAAAAAGACTCAGCCTATCCAGCCATTTTTCAGAACTCAAGCCTTCCATACCCAGCAATATCCTGGTAAATCTCTTCTGAACGCCCTGCAGCTTAATAATATCCTCCATGTTAACTGGGCGACTAGTACTGGACAGAGTATTGCAGAACAGGCCTTGCAAATGTGTGTGCAATCTCAACATGACGTCCCAAATACTACACTCAATGGACTGAGCAATAGTCAGGCATGCAAAGCACTGAGTTATGCATCCTCTGATGTGAGCTTCAAGAATTATGTACCTGAACCCGGTGGTCCGTCTGCTCTAAAACACTAACCGAGGCCTGAACATTAATTGTATAAGCTCTACCCTTCTTTGTTTTACAAAATGCATTACCTCGCATTTATTCAGATTGAATTCCATCTCTAGTTTTTCAGCCCATTCACTCACTTCATCAAGATCCCTTTGTAATCTCAGAAAACCTCCTTCACTGTCCATGATGCCACCCTCCAGCCTTCCAGCCCATCACACATGGCTGTCAGTAGTACACATACCTTTGCTAGGAGCTCCACAATTTCTTCCCTAGCATCCCACAGTTTCTTGTGATACACTTAATCAGGTTCTGGGACTTGTGATCGCTTTGTGTTTTAAAACCTTCAGCACCACCTCTCCTATAACATGCACCCTTTTCAAGTCATAGAAATATACAGCACAGAAACAGACCCTTTGGTCCCAAACTCTTCCAGGCTTACCAGAAGATATAAATACATCCATTCCCGTTTCCAGCATTGGGCCCATATACGTTTATGCCCATCCAGATACAATTACAACATTTAAAAGGTATCGGTCTCCATTACTTTCTCTCTCAGCTCATTCCATACACACACCACCATGTGTGTAAAGAAGCTGTCCCTTCAGTCCCTCTGTAAACCATTCACCTCTAACCTTAAACTTATGCCCTCTCGTTTTGGACTTCCCAACTTCTTGGAAAAGGCCTTGAATGCTTAGCCTATCCATGCTGCTCATGTTCATATAAACATCTATAAGGTCATCCCTCAGTCTCCGATTCTCCATTGACAGTAACCCCAGCTTATTCAGCAACAACCCTGGCAATGTCTTGTAAATTTTTTCTGAGCCGTTTCAAGTTTCACAACATCCTTCCTATAGAAGGGAGACTGGAATTGCAGAGGACTCCAATTGTGGTCTAACGTATTACTCTTGTTCCCTGAGTTCCCCAGTCTTTGTCCACAGTAAGTTCTGGAGTGAAAACACTGCTTAGGGTCTGAGCAAATATCCTGCAGTTCCACACATCGATGGCCTCATTGATCTTTAATGGACACTATTTTGTCCTGAGTTCCTTATGCACTCTTAATATACTGATACAATCACTTTTGGATTCCCCTTTCCTTCTCTGCTGAAGCTATTTCATTTAGCCTTTCTCCATTGCTGATCTCCACTCAAAGTGTATTCCTACAGCTCTTGTATATCCTCAGGGATTCCCTTGATCCAGCTGGCTATACCTGACATGTGTCCCTTTTCCTTGACCAGGCCCTCAATAGACAGCCAGTGTTCCCGAATGCTGTCAGCATTGAGCTGCACACAAACAGCAAAATGCTCGTGGTGATCGCTCAGTTTATCTCACTTTTAAAATATTCTCTCTTGCCAAACTTCCCTTTCCCTGTAAATAATTCCCTTCCCCAATCACATTTTGAAAGTTCCTGGCTAATACGATCAAGATTAATCAGGCCCCATTTTATAACTTGCACTTGTGGACCAGGTCTGTCGTTTTCCAAAGTTATTTTCAAACTACTAGAACTGTGGTCACTTTGGAAAAATGCTTTCACACTCTCATCTCAGTCCCTTTCCCGACCTTGATTCCCAAGGGGGGTCAGGTTTCACCCCTTTCTCTTTTCAGGCCATTTACATATTGATTGGGAGTTTTCTGGAACACAATTACCAAATTCACCCTTGCAAACGCTGAACACTGGCAGTCCCAGTCTAGGTTTGGAAAGTTCAAAACCGTACCATAACAGCCCTATTATTATGGTTGATATTTAAGATGTCCCAACATATTTGTCCCTCAGTCTGCTACGGATTATTCGGGATCAGCAGTCAGATCGTATCAAAGTGATGGCCCATTCTTATCTCTCAGTTCAACTAACATAGCTTCACTGGGCGATCCCTCTCTAAGTACTGCTAAGATGATTCATGCAATCAAAACCCACTACCACGCGTCCTCTCTTGCCTCCCCTTCCTGTAGCATCTCTACCTCGAAACAATGAACTGCCAGTCCTGCCCCACCCTCAGCTGTGTTTCTGTAATAACTATAATATCCCAGTCCCATGTTCCAATCCGTGCTTTGAGTTCATCTTCCTTTGCTGTCAGGCCCCTTGTATTGAAATAAATGCAGGTTAATCATCAGATTTCCCCAATTTCCTCCATGAACTCCTGTAGGCCCGACAGCTGTCCACATTTCTGTAACCTCCTGTGGCTCTATGCTCTTCCATTCCTGTGAAAACACCTCCAGTCCCCACAATCCTCGCAGTCTTGTCATCTGCTCCAGATCAGACCATTGCTGTCTCTGTTACCTCATGCAACCTTAGCAACGCCTCCTATTTGTGTCACTTCATTCAGATCACACCCTCTCCCGCTCCCATCATAATCCTTGCTATTTAGAACATGGAATTGCATATTCCAGTGCAAGCCCTTCAGCCTCAATATTGTACTGACCTTTTATCCTACTCTGAAGATGAAACGGACCTTCATACCTTACATTTTACTATCATTGATGTGCCTATCCAAGAGTTGCTTAGATGTCTGTCGTGTGTTTGAATCTACTACCATGGCTAGCAGTGCATTTCACGCACCCACCATACTCTGTGTAAATAAAATACCAGTTCCGTCCATGCCGACAGGATATCCCAACCCAATCTCGACCTACCTGCCAGCACCTGGCCCGTATCCCTCTGATATCTAAGAGTTACCCTCCGCCAATTACCTTAAACTTATGTCCCCTTGTGGTAGCCATTTCGCCATGGGAAATAGTCTCTGGTTATCCACTCGATCTATGCCTCTCATTCCCTTGTACACCTCTATCATGTCACCATTCTTCTTCTTCGCTCTGATCAGAAAAGCCCCAGCTTCCACAACCTACCTTCTATGGGCATGCCCTCTAGTCCAGGTTGCATCCTGCTTAATCTCCTCTGCACCGTCTTTAAAGCTTCCACATTCTTCGTGAAATGAAGCGAACAGAACGGTTCACAACATTCCAAGTGTGGTCGAACTGGGGTTCTGTAGAGCTGCAGCAAAACCTCGCATCTCTAAAACTCAATCCCCCTGCTAATGAAAGCCAAAACCCCATATACCTTCTTAACACCCTGTCAACTTGGCTGGTACAGGTCCCTTTGTTCCTGCACGCTGCTAAGAATCCTGCCTTTAACCATGTAAAGGTTTTCTGCAGAATCCTCCAATCTCAAACAATCCCTACCTTTGTAAGTTCCTCCAGTCCCGACAAACTCATAAACTGTGAAACCTCCTCAAGTCCCTATATTCCTAATGTCTGCAAAATCCTGCCGTCCTGATGTCCCTTCATATCTCTGTAACCCCACCATCCTCCACTGCCCTTCTGGAGATCATTGCAGACGAAGGAGGATTTGGAGAGTCTGGGCCATGTTACGAGGTATGAACCTGGAGGATTGTACAAATGTAGGAAGGGACTTGGGATCTGCAGGAGGTTGCGGGATTCATAGAACCTGCAAGATGAGACTGAGGATGGGTTGTGGAACCTGGAGGATATTATGATTTGAACCACAGGTAATTTTTGATTGGACCTTTCAGCCGATCTTAAAGTCATAGAGGCGGACAGCGTGGAAACAGATCCTTCAGTGAAACCCGTCTATGCCGAAAGGATATTCCAACCCAATCTAGTCCCACCTGCTAGTACCTGGCCTATATCCCTCCAAACTCTTTCTATTCATATATCCATCCAAATGCTTCTTAAATGGTGCAATTGTACCATCTGTAAGATCGGCTGAAATATCCAATCAAAAATTACCTCTAGTTCAAATTATAACATCCTCCAGGTTCCGCAATACATTCACGGTCCCATCCTGCAGGTCAGATATGCTAAGCCAGTGTAGTCCCACCTGCTAGCACCCAGCAAAATATTCATTTAGTATCTCCCACATTTTCTGTGGCTCCACACAAAGGCCGCTTTGCTGACATTTGAGGGGCACTAATCTCTCCTAGTTACTCTTTGTCCTTAATACATTTGTAAAAAAACCCTTTGGATTCTCCATAATTCTATTTGCCAGAGCTATCTCATGTCCCTGTTTTGCCCTCCTAATCTCCCTCTTAAGTATACTCCTACTTTCTTTACACTCTTCCAAGGATTCACTCGATCTATCCTCTCTATACCTGACATATGCTTCCTCCTTTTTCTTAAGTTAACCCTCAATTTCTTTAGTCATCCAGCAATTCCCTATACCTACCAGCCTTTCCTTTCACCTTGACAGGAATATACTTTCTCTGGATTCTTGTTATCTTTTCTGAAGGCTTCCCGTTTTCCTGCCATCCCTTTACCTGTGAACATCTGTCTCCAAACAGCATTCGAAAGTTCTTGCTTAATACCGTCAAAATTGAGCTTTCTCCAATTTAGAACTTTATCTTTTAGATCTTATCTATCCTTTTCCATCACTATTTTGAAATTAATAGAATTATAGTTGCTGGCCCAAAGTGATCACCCACTCACACCTCAGCCACTTGCCCTGTCTTATTTCCCAAGAGTAGGGTCAAGTTTTACACCTTCTCTAGAAGGTACATACACATACTGAATCAGACAATTGTCTTGTACACACGTAAGAAATGCATCTCCATCTAAACCTTTAACACTATGGCAATCCCAGTCAATATTTGGAAAGTTGAAATCCCTACGATAATTACCCTATGATTCTTAAAGAAAGCTGAGTTCACCTGACAAGTTTGTTTCTCAATTTCCCTCTGACTATTGTCATCTATAATACAATTCAAACATGGTGATCACCCTTTTGTTATTTCTCAGTTCCACCCAAATAACGTCCCTGGATGTAGTTCCGGGAATATCCTCCCTCAGAACAGCTGTAATGCTATCCCTTATCCAAAAGGCCCTTCCCCCTCCTCTCTTGCCTCCCTTTCTATCCTTCCTGTTAGCATTTTATCCTAGAACATTAAGCTACAAGTCCTTCCATCCTTGAGCCATGCTTCTTAATTGCTATGAGATCCCAGTCCCATGTTCCTAACCATGCCCTGAGTTCATCTTCCTTTCCTGTTCGGCCCCTTGCATTTAAATAAATGCAGTTTAATTTATTAGTCCTACCTTGTCCCTGCCTGCCCTGACTGTTTGACTCACTTGCGTTCTCAGCTGTACCTGTCTCAGATCGAGCTCCCAAAAAATCCCTGTGTTTGTTACCACGGCCCATCCCTGCATTCCTCCAGATCCGTGTAAAGTCCACCCATTCCTAAAACTTTCCCTGTATTCTGTCACCTGTTCTAGCTTCCACAACCCTCCCTATCTCTGTAAGACACACCCCACCCCAGTTACTGCAGCCCGCTGTATCACTAAATGCCAGTAGTCACTATAATATCAGAGTAAGTGTGAAAAAGCAGGAATACTGTACTGGGTTACATGATCAGTCATGATCATATTGAATGGGTGGGACCGACTCTGTGCTCAATGTCCGATACCTGCTCTTCTTTCCTGTGCTTCTCTATAAACTTATTATCTCCATAACCTCCTTCAGTCCCACAGCCCTCCCTATCTCTGTAAATTCCTTCAGTCCCCATAACTCTTCCTATCCATGTAAGCTGAATTCTTCCCCACAAACCTCCATAACTCCATAACCTCCAAAAGTCCCCACAACCCTCCCTATCTCCACAATCTCATCCAGACCCAACGACCCTCCCATTCAGAGTAACCTCCTTCTATTTAGTGGGAGCAGCACGGTTGGACAGTGGTTATCACTGCTGCCTCACAGCGCAGAGAGTCCCAGGTTCATTTGCCGCCTCAGACGACTGCCTGGATTGAGTTTGCACATCTTCCCGTGTCTGCGTGTGTTTTCCTCCGGGTCTCCGGTTTCCCCCACAGACCAAAAATGTGGAAGTCAGGTGAAGTT